>NC_053420.1:22472044-22639544 GCF_016859285.1 Xiphias gladius | reverse complement strand
TTTATAAGCTACTCAACACAAAGATTTCATCTGACCAAAATAGGGTATTTTAAAGCTGGGTATATTTGCTTGGCATTTCACCATGAAGATCCGACAAAAAACACCCCAGAAGCAAAAGGGAACTGTGACAAAATTTAAATTAGCTTCCATTTTTAAATCTTACAGCGATATGGATTTGGTGAAAGGGTGTGAAAGCAGGAAATGAAAGGCCTCTTCATGCCAAAGAAAAAATCTTTGCATTAAGAAAACTGGCACAGAAAGGAAATAAAAGCTTGATGAATTGTCTATTACTGCCGACAACATCAGGCTGATGAAATTGTAACAGGCGTGATTATTTCAATTATTCACGAGTCTAGACTCCTGTAGGTTGTGTAGCAATTTCTGATATAGTTGCAATATCACATTTTTTTCCACTGTGTTTTTATTGCAGATATGCAAAATATTGTTAAAAAATGATCACGGGAGAAGAACTTGATGGTACTATCGGTATTAGTCAGTGAGTTTATGCTTAACCTAATATCTATATGATCAGGGAGTTTGTTTCTATTCTCTTACTCATGTGTACATTACCAAGCATAGGGTATATGTGTGTTTTCTTCAAGGGCCAACACATCAGCAGGGTGATGGAGGATGACAGTTTCCCATTTTTAATTGCCATGGTTCCTGTTGCCTGGTTGCCTGTGGGGGACAGGATGGGTGCAGACACAAATATTCTCTAATGAGTATTAATCTAATTACTGTCTGATATAAACAAGGCCTCTGTAATGGTGTCAGACCTCCACCACCATCACTACCTAACTCTGACATTTAGGACGAAGGCATTTGCATTTCCTAAAAAAAAAAAAAAAAAAAAAAGCCTTGACAAAGTGAAGGACATTCTTGAGACAGGAGGGGCGAGGAGGGATAATGATGGCTATGAAAATTACTTCTTCTGTTTCTTCTCAAGAAAGTATTTAACTCTTAAAGGAGCAACTTGTCATTTTCTTAATTATGTAATTCTGTTTCCTTGGGAACTGAATGTACCTGGTGCCACAGGCTCTGTCATATTTAGAGGCTTGTCATACCTACAGTGTAGCAACCAAAGAAAGTACAATCCCTTCAGAAAGTCTACATAAATGTTAATGAAGTTGCTGCACGTAGAGCTCGAGGAAAATGTGTGTATTTCGAAGGATATTGGCATTGAGGTGGGAAGATTACTTATCTGTTGTTGTCATACACACAAACAATGACACTCCAACACCAGTGGGAAATATAGCTTCTTGTATGCTCACCTTAACAAAGAAAACAGTGAAAACTGCACCTTTTTCTGTCTTGTTTACCTCAGTAGATTGAGAGGGTTACCTCCAAGGGCAAGGGGACATGAATAATACCTACCACCTGCACCTGTTTCCTCTGGATGCTGCGGCTTTAATTACCTCAATTAGCATTTGGGAGATTGTTTGTAAGGATCTGTATCTACAGTGATGGAGCATACGCTCGGAGGGGATGCTAACTCATTGGAAAGCACAGACAAATTGTCTTCCACCATAACCTTCTGCAGTAGTTGTGACTCCGAGCGTACTTAGAATGAGTTCTGTGCTTTGCCAAGATTGGGAGATGGTGATAATGTGTTGACACATGATCAAATAAGATGCCGTGCTGCTAAACCTTAGTATGTCACATGGTACGTGCCAGCACTATAAAAAAGTAAGGAAGGAACTGTAATCTCTGATCTGCAGAACAACAAAACAGCATCATTTGTAAATACAAGCTGACACAAATGTGAACTGATGGAATTCTCAGACTGTCTTTCTCAATGTGAGAGTTTATTAGAGGTCCGCAGAGGGAACTGTGCAAATTTCTGCCTTCTTTTGTTGAGCCAACCCGTCCATAGTATACTGCACCATGATTTTGTTCCCGCTTTACCCAGTGATCTGTATCGTGTGATTTGTCCCCTTTCATTTCCATAATGGCTTCCTGAGCTCCCTCATGGAAACATATGGAGACCCCTTCTCACTGTATAGGATTTGTCCTGCACTAATGGAGCTGAGATTGGATTCTGGCACTTATGTGTGCCTAGATGATTCCTCCTTTTTAGTGCCATTCTCCTTTGCCTCATACATAATACATAGGGTTAAAGCAGTATTGCTTTGCAGGAGATCTCATTTATTAACATGGAAGTCTCATGAGGATCAGAAAGCTCAGCATCAAAGTTTGCCTCGGCACTGCTCTCATCATCACCAAGAAGCACTTGGGATTTCCGCCAACAGGTGTGACTAGAATTATTATCAGTATTTAATCAGTTTATTGATTTAAAATTAATTGTCTGACTTACTTTAACGGAAAAAAAACAAGCATTGGTCAAATGTTTACATGCTTAAAATGAATTATTTATGTTTTCATGGCTCCTTGTGACCTTGTGAAGTTTGACTCTTCTGTGTCCAGCACCGAGGGAAAGGACAGAGTAACCTTTTTGGATGGATAACAAAGCATTTGAACTCTGTTTGCATCACGTTTCCTAACAACACTTTGCATCTTTTTCTTTTAACCGTGACCACAATCTTTAACTAATCTGAAAATATATCTAAGCCAGTAGAAGTCTGCCAACAAAGAACTGATCCTACTAACAAATATTATCTGTGTAGCAAAAAAGCCTCTCTAGGCCATATAGCTCTATTGTTGTCCACAAAATATTAAAAACAAATACTGTAAATGAGCGACACTGTTGTACTGGGTGATATGTTGATGAACACAGGGACTGTAGTTTGTTTTGAGTGAATCCCACAAGCTGCTGTAAATATTCATAAGAGTCCCTAATTGTGTATTAATCTACGGCTGACAGTAGGCAACAACAAATGCAGCAATTACTTCTGTTCGGTTAATGTTTGCTGAAAATTGCAGTGCTAAGCGGTTTTAGGAGATTACTGAGCTTTTTTAGAACTATATATTTGTGACCTGTTTTTTAAGGTTTTAGTTTAAGTACAAACCAGTCGGCTCGGGGCTGAAACCTGGACAGGGTTAGGACAGACTGACTGACCCATTGTTGTCTTAGGTCTTTTCATTGGTTTTTTTGACAATAAGAAAACTATAGAATAAGGCCAGACTTTTCTTTTAACAAGACTGATCAGAAAACACTTATTTTTCATTTGATAAAGCAATAATAAAGTACTTTTTTTAGCATTTAGTTTGTAGGGCTTCTTGGGAATTGTGGAAGAACCCCAAAAAATTCTTCACAGAGCCGATCACTTGTACTTCATTCATGATGTTTCGGTCCACTGTCCACTGCCTCATTGGGTAAAATTCAAGGTTATAAATGAAGATTAAGTTTAGCAGATGAAAGTCTGAGAACTGATACATCACAAATAAAGTGAGTACAAATAATGGACAGCTATGTCACAGTCAGAGGTTTTGGCCTACAGGACCTCCTGGTGTGCTCTTGACCATATAAGATTTAACTTGTAATTAGATCAATCCCAGGACACAGATTGAATATTTAAGTGAGGCAGAAAATCTCTGACTCTACCCCTGCGTCCTGGAAGTAATGGCCTCCATGTTGTCTATATTTTCACTAACCTGTGTCCAACTGGAGCAGGTCTTATAAAACATCCCTTGCCCTCAGTCCGACCTGAACTCAAGGTAGTATGAGCCCAGAGCAATTACCTCACTCTCTACATACCTCTCTGACTCGGTCTTTCCCCAAGAGGGAGGCACATCTCCATAAGTTATTTCATTATCTCACTAGCTCTGCTTTCTCCCTCTCTGGTTTGTTTTTCTATCTCCCTGTGAACATTGCTTCCTTTGGGAGGTCACACAGAAGGGTATGGGATTATCTACTAAATAGAGGGCATTCCAGAAATGATTTGCAGTCAGAGTGTTTGATATAATAATCTGAACTGCCACACGTCTGTAGCATTTATAGGCTATTTGCCAAATCAGTTTGTTTAAGTCATTGTTCTTTAATTTGTTATTGTAAACTGGAACCCTTGATTTTGATTTTGTTTCTTTTTTGTTTGCCCGTGTTTCAACTATTATCAAAAGAGGACTAAATGTGCCGGTATGAAGTTAATTCAGGGTCGTAGAACAGGTTAATACCTGCTAAAAGAATGAGTGAACACAGCTGTGAAATAGTCTAGAGTCAAGTGGTTACAAATGTTAAATCGGTCAATAACACAAATGGAGTTTTGCAAAAAAAATTCATTAAATCCTCGTAGGGCTCCAGATATTTAGCTACTTTGCTACTTCATGGCAAAATAATCCACAGGACTCTTTGGTGGGAGATGGTTTAATGACTTTTGAGTGTCATTAGGAAGCAAAGGGTAGAAATTACCAGGAACTGTTGAGTGTGAGGAACTACACAAAATCATCTTTTGATTGTCTTACAATGTAGTGTAGGCAGTTGTGTTGTAATTAGCAGTACTTTGTAATCTTGGGTAGACCAAAAAAATTTTCAAAGCGTCTCTTCATACAGCCTCACATCGTGCATTACTGTGGTAAACAGTTTCAGAGGTGTTAACAATGAAATTATTTATGCAGTTAAAGCTTAACTCTTTGCTATTGCTCAAATAGAAGTTAGGCAGTTAGTAAGCTTTTATTTATAAGGCAACTTCTATTCATGACTGATATTATCCTTGCGTTGCATGTATTTAAACATGTTTGTGGCTGTGATCACACAAGTTCAATACAGAGTCCACATGAGATGGTGTGTGGCCCTCTGTGGATTTTTTGAAGTGTGTTTAAGAGCATGTGTGCATACAGTATGACTGTGAGTGTTTGGAAGTGTGTGTTCCTGCATGTCTCCGTCCTCTCCTGGTCTGACTCAGTAGTGCTTTGATTTGAGCGCGGTGATCCAGCTAAGACTCGGAGCAAATACACGGATTAGGCCGCAGCAGTGCAGATAACACTCTGATCAAAGTGGCCCCGCTGCTCCGACAGGCACAGAGAGGAAAATATGTTAAAGGAAGAGGAACTGCACACACACAGCCCAAGTCACACTTTTTTTTTTATCTCCGCTAACAGACAGACAGACAGACAGGAGGATGTTGTCCTACTTTATTGTCCTATTTTCCAACGGCTCTGCTGTCGATAACTCGGCAGAAAATTCACTCCAATCAGTCCAGGCAAGGTCCATCCCCAGGGTCGCTAAGACCAATAACAAAATGTTCTTCTTCACTAATGGGCCACACTCACTCTCTCTCCTACCCTTCCTTTCTTAGGCTTTGTTCGGACTGCAGGCAAATCCGATTTGTTTCTTAAATCAGATCTTCAGGACAGACTGTCCACACTGTTATTTGCAAGCAATCACATCGGATTTGTGTGTCCGGACATCACAAACCTATCTGCATGGGTTATGATGGTGACGACCTAGGAGTAGCTACGCTGCTTTCCAACGTATGAGAAATGGAGGTCCATCATCTTGGCCTCCATACAATCACGCTGTCAAGTTGTCTTGCATTGAAAAAAAACAAAAATCTTTACTCTCTGATAGTGCTCTGCTAGTAGCAGCATGGATACTGCTCACTCCGTCACTCTGGATCTGACGTTGTCGTGTGTCGCATTGCGACTGACGCATAAGACACTTTGAAATCCAATTTGAGGGGTCCAGACTGAGACACACTCGTAGAAATCCAATTGGAATCGCATTTCAAACCACCTCCAAAAGTGGTTTGGATCCGATTTGCAAAAATCACATTTCGTGTGTTTTTTTTCTATCCAGACATTCTAAAATCAATCAGGATATAACATGGATATGCCAAAAAACGTATTTGGGCCAGCAGTCAAGGCCTTATTGTCTCCATTTTATAGTTCTGTCATTCACTTCTGACCAACAGACATGTAATATAAAAAAGAGTGCAGAATCTCAGGTCACACTGACAAAAAGGGGTCATGTGTCCCTTTACTTCTTTGCTGCACCTCTGCCCTCTGTGTATCTCTAACTGTTTCACTTATGTTGAGCGATTACCCCTCTTCTCAGGACTGTTTCAACCCATCATAGCAAGAAAGGCACTGGAGTTACCAAACACATTAAAGATGGCTCTGTTCTATTCATGAGTGCCTGTAAACCATGACAGTGTGACAGTGAACCAGGACCTTGAAACTGATGCAGCTAAATGAAATTCAGCCATCATTCATTTTATTATTTATACCTGTGTTTTTCCTGCTGTGACATGTCAAAATGTCTACTGTCATAAAGGCCTATTGTTCTTATTATTCTTTCATTTGGTGAGTTGCCCCACACAGCTTCCATCTGACCAGAGGTCCACTCAGCCAGGGTAACTGAAAACACCTGTGTGGGTGTGCACAGCTTTTAAAGTCAAATCCATTCCAAACCCATTCTATAAATTCCCATCCCAGACATTTACTGTTGCCCATTATCCACAATTCTGTGAAAGTATTTATGATAAGTGTAAAATCTTGAAACACAGTTAACTTTCCACTGATACATAATAGTCATTTAATGGGAATTTGAGTAGCAGTACTGGGGGAAAAAAACAAGTATTGTGTCAAGCGAATGACTCATTGTTAAACAGATTATACTTATAGCATCAAAAGTAGAAGGACAAAGACTGCAGTGAATATCTGGCTGTCTGTCCAGACAGATTAAGATTGAGTCACAGATCGAGGAAGTGATTATACATTCAAACCTAAATTTTATTTTCCGTTTAAAAAAAGGTCGTGAAAAAAATCGTCTTACTAACATCTTCGAAGTTAGACCATTTGTAACTGAGAACGATGCTGAAATACTGATACACACATTTATTACAAGTTGTTTAGATTACAGCGATTTTCCTTTGTATGGGGTTACATCTTGATACTACGAACACATTTAGTTGAGAAAATCAACTTTTCTGCCATTTTGAAACCTAGTTCTGGCCCGTATCAACTGAGAGGATGACGTCTACTATTACTGGAAAATTCCCCTTCAGCCTGTAAAGGTATATGGAAAAAAAAATGACTTACAGTATTCCTGAAATTTAAATTCTAATTTGTCAACCAACTCATTAATGTAATACTGAATGTCATGCCACCAACTAACTGTATATCTGTATAACAGTATTTCACTTCATTACAGTTGGACTGACTCCTGCTGCCATAGAGCGATACAGTGCCAATCACCATAGTAACTCCTGAAGGAGCCTTGCTGCAGTCCAGCAGCAGAGCTGGGGAGTTAAAGGGTTGAAGTGCTCTCCTTCAATCAGCAGCAGCTCATTACTTATCCATGAAAAACTGTTAACCACACTGAAATGGAATCTGATCTATTCACAACAATGGATTTAATTAGATCTTCGTGTGGGTGTGTCTGGGTGTATACTACAGTGTGTGTTTGTGTGTGTATACAAAGCGTGTACTTGTCAGTGGACACCAGCAACCTTGAAACCCCGGAATCCCACGTGAAATGTGATGGTGCGCTTCGCTAGTTTATCACCTAAGACTAATTGATTAATGTGTTTCATTGCCGATGTCATCTAGAAAACAATCCCCACACACACACGCACACACACACACACACACATCACTGGACTTTAAGTAATTAACACCGGAATGGACCATGTTTTTCAGATGCGCTAGTGCTGATGTGGAAAATAAGAGGGGATTAATGCAGCCCTCTGTTAATTCCACAGCCTGCTTCAACACAAGAGGCTGACCCGATATAGACAGTGAATCCTATGTGCTTAATAGAGTAATTAATACTTAAGTCTTCTTAACACTGTACCAATTTCTATGGTAGTGTGACGCTACACCTTGTGCCCACGAAAGGGTGTCAAGGGATTTTGGTACAAATCTCCTCTTAACCATCCAATTAAAAAGCTCATCAACACTTTTATATACTGTATTTGGCTTTTGGGTGGGGTGATGTGTTGTTTGGAAAAGTGCTATATCAATTAAAGTTTTTTTATTATTAACATTATTCTAATTCTTATGTAAAACAAGATTATCACTTCACCAATGCAGCCACATTATTAATTTTCAACAGTGAAAGCGTCATAAGACAACATTTAAGATGAATTAATTTTGAAAATATTTCACATTGATGCCATCACATATCATATTTCATAGCTGGGTGTCCAGTCAGTCTGATCTGTCGTTAGTGCAAAGTGTGACGTGTCAAGGACTTGTGTGAAGAAAAAGAAGCTGAAAGTGTCTCTGTTGGCTGAGAAAGGATCAGAGGGATGGATGACAAAGGAAATGGGGAGTGGAGAAGAGAGAGGAAAGGTACAAGGGAGGGAAGGTGAAAGGGAGAGAGAGAGAAAGTATGGTGTGATTTCCTGTGCGACAGAGCCACACAGCAGACATGGAAGGAATAGCAGGTAACCAGGCTACGGAGGGAGGCTTAATGCAACTGATATACTCACTGTGACGCCTGAAAAGACACTTTTGTGAAAACAGCTTAGTCTTCAGTTCCTTGTTTAATGTCATTTGTCTGAAGAACAAAAAGGGAAACAATCAACCCAGTAAATGTCCTACATGGAATTTAATGATTCACACACAAACTGAATCTGACTTTTTCCTGCTCAGATTCCTCAGAGACTTTTCTGGGACCAGTAGGTGCCAAGCTGGGCCAACACACCAACACTAAATGATAAATTATGGATCAGTGCTAAAAATGAACAATTGTCTCACCAATTGGACTAAAGCCACTGGGAAAGGAAAAAACATAATTTCACTACACATTGTGATCTAAAAGAAGCACAGAAGGTTGCTTGGTAATAAACCTAAGCCTTTGGTAATACTTTAAATCCCGTTTGATTTTAACAGTTTGGAGCTTTCTCTGTGATTGTCTTTTTGGCTGTTTTACACTCCTTTATTTCTGTGTGTTGTAAACTGAATGTTCTTTCTCATATAATACACATACACTGTACTTAGAGTGTCTATTTAAAATATTCATGAATATTGCAATGTGTATTGCTCTTTTGTTTCTAATTCCCATGGGTGAATGGTTAAATATTTATTGCCGCACAGTAACTGTATCATGTAACCTCATAGATATGTTTTAAGATTTTGTGGATGGGAATCAAATCAAAAATATTTTATATTTAGTTCTATTTAGTTCTAGTTCTTTAAGACCTGTCTGAATGCAATATAATAGATGTGATGTAATATCACATAATTCAATTTAATCATACAAGTTTCTCGTTTCTTCAACTGTATTTTCTGTATTTGTCTGTGGTTGCAAGGAGAGATTTATCAGTGCTAAATAATCAATCAAGAAATAAATCAGTCACTATATATGAGTGTATAAATTCAAATCGGTCCACTAAAATTCACCTCTCAAACAGTTCACTCTTTATTCATGTCATGTTATTAGACTGGATGTGCAAATACTTCAATAATCGCTTTGACCATGGAGGAGCTGTTAGTGACTGCAGGATGTAAGACCATTTCATTGCTGGCAGCAGGTGAAGGAGACTCTCAGTGGCCACTGCAACCTGCAAAGCAAGGACACAGCCATAGCCAATTGACTTATTTTTGATAGCCCTGCCAACTTTTCTAGTTTTTCTGTAGGAGAAGGTAAACAGTGAAGAAATGCTTAACACAACTGTTCTCGGAAAATTAGTAAAACCTTTTACAAGGAAGGGAAAACTGCAGATAAACTTGTTAAATCAACTGGCTAGGGTTCCAAATTCTATCACATCTATTTAGTTTTGTCGAAATGGTGATTGATTTTGAAACATGCAGAAGTTGTCAAAAGTAGAAACAATGATTATGAGAGAACCAAACTAAAGACTCATAGGAAAAAATGAACATTTTGTAGGCTATTATGAGTAGCCTTTTCATAATATATATTATCATAATGCATTATGAATTGTCATGAAAATAGAATTTCTAGTTAAACAAATTTTGAAGATTTTTAAGGACACTTCAACATAATATGCTTTACATTTTCTGTATTACAGTTGTATCATCACAGAAGTTTCCCTCAGATTATTAAATTAAAGGGTCTGAATCACTCAGCAAGACATCCATCAAGTCGATTCAGAATATCTGTTCATTTTGAACAAAAACTCATGAAACAACATGGTGATGTATTAGATAACACTGTAATAGTAGCTTGCATAGCCAGCGGTGGTCGGCCAGCAGTAAACGTGCTAGCAGATTAGCTCGTTAGGTATAATCTAGCTCAGCTAGCCCCATTGATCACACCCCCCTCACTTTGCAAGGTAAAGAGGGTTATCACGAACATTTTGCAGCGCATCCATGATGTCTCCCATGGGTCACCAGTGTTATAATGTTACATACTGCCACACATATAGGAAATGTTTAAAGTAAAAGTGCAGCTGTAATTTTCCTTTTGTTTTTGAATTACGTTTTTCCTCACAGTGAACCAGTATATTAAACAGATGAGCACAAAGAAGTTTGTTAATTTAGAGTTGAGGGCTAACAGGCACGCGTCCTAACAGAGACCAGCTTTGAATTTGGCGGCAGACAAAACACACATCACTACAACACTATACAGAATGGCAGGTTTAGTCACAATTTGAGCAGCAGCCAAATCTCAGTAACATATTATTTCCAGTCTACAACCTTTATTTAGTGAATACACACCTACACCTCTAATAGGGCTTTGTTGTAACTTTTTTCCACCTTTAAATGAGTGTTATCACACAAATTTGTCATATTTGACACCTGATGATATTCTTAATTTTTGCTCTCTGTGGATGAAACTCAAATTAACTAGCTGATATCAAACTGACCTAATAAAAATGTTCTGTCTCCAAACTGGTACAAGTCAGAGTAAATTGGGATGACCACAGACTTCAATGAAACAATGAGTCAGACATTTAATCCAAGACTATAAAAGTACTGAAAGGTCAGTGTGGTCAACAAAATGGCCATAATACTCACAGACTGTTCTACATACTCAGTATCTGGTGAACAAGAACATTTTCAACCTTTGAATATGACACGTCCAAGGAAAAGCCTATGAGACAAGTGTGACCACTCTCAATTGTGTGCCTCCTCTAAATGTGATGACTACACACAACGATGCGGCACAATAATAAGTGGCATAGCTGGGTCCAAATAATCAGCTGAATGAATGCATTTTTCAGAAACCATTATTTGGATGCGGCGATACGCACACAACAAACGTACCCCACAACAAACAGAGGCATCTGGAGGAGGGAAAAAAAAGTTCCTTTCACTGAGCTGGCATGATAAGAGCGTCTGTATTTCCACTCCCTTTATCACTTCCCGTCCCAGACAATGGATTGAATTTCAAAAGCCAATAAACAAGGGAGATGTCCATTCTGCATGGCAGTTATCACAAGCCAGCGTCCTACTCTCATTTACTCTCCCTCCCTACCTCCCTCTTTTCCTTCCCCTTTTTCTGAAATGTGTAGGAAAAGAGAGATGAAAATTAAAAGTGGGGAGGGAGAGTTGAGAGAGAAGAAAGGGAGCAGAGGAGATGAGACGCCTTCATGCTCTGGCTCTCCTTTCATTGGACTGATAAAGGAAAGCATCAAGGCCAGGGGTGGATGTGCTTTTTTCTGTTAACTGAATGAGGCTTTTGAGGGTGATAGTGAGGAGCCGCTCCCCTGAGAGATGTTTGGAGGAACGGGGAGTGGTGAGCCAACATAATAAATATTCTTATCTGTTATTGTCATTGTAATGGGACAGGGCAGAGGGAGGGAGGATGCGACAACGGATAGCTCTGTCGGTGCCAAGAGACCTGACTGTGTTGACATGCAGAGGGGAGAAAATCAAAGGAGAGATGGAAAGTGAGAGAAGAAGGAGAGAGCAAGAAAGATTTTAAGCCAGAGGGAGTTTGCGTGTAATTATTGATGGGTTGTCCTGGTGGGAAAGAGGATATAAACAAGAAAAGGTGACAATGAGGCTTTTCTACTGCAGCCTATTGCTTTACTGTATCACTCACTGACAGGTGTTCTCAACAGGCGGAAGGAAGTATGGTTAAGTTCGAAGCCACTTCATAAATGGACAATTATGTTGCCTCCCTTGTATGTAGCATCACTTTGATTGGGGAAAAATCAACTGTACAATTGTGTTAAGGCCTAAAGCACTAGCACACTGCCAAACATCACACTAAAAAATGTTCATTACTACAATCCGTAGATTGTTTCAAGAAGTAAATTAGTGAGGAGCGTTCACGTCAGAGTCCATCTTTGCTGAACTTCAGCATGCAATTTTTGCAGTTGGCCAATTTTGAACCATCTTGACAATGCTGGTGCTTGAGGGAAATGAGAAGTGGAGAGGAAGCTATCATTGCATCCTTTAGTTTTATAAAATCCTGGTCCGTTGAAGAATAAACTACTCCACAAAACTCAGCTGTGAGCCAAGAATTGATGGTACAAATACGTTCCTCTTAATTAATTGTGTTAAATTACATACCGGTTAGCGATATGATATGATATGATAATGCACAACTGATGTTTTTTACGTGCAAATCTAATATTTCAACAACTTCTTGCTTCATACAATATCTGCCCTTGGTAACTAAAGATAGTTAAGGTTAAGGAAAAACTGTGGCTATGGCAAACAAACTGTGGTTATGTTATATGGTGAGGGTTAGGCTACCAAAGCAAGTGGTTAAAGATAGGAAGTTAAAACTTATGGTTACAAAGTCCGCTAAATTAAACAACAAAATATGTCATTTGTAACTGCCCCAGGAGTGGCACGTAAGTATTCTCTGATCTGACGTCTCTGTTGGCAGGACGACATCCCTTGTCATTGCCTTCCAAAAACATTAAAAATCCCCGTTGTTAAAAAAAAAAAAAAAAGGAACAATTCTAATCTAACACAGCTACTGATCAGGTTTGGTTAGGTTTGGACACAAAGGTGACTTAGCTAGTGTTAGGGAAATACTATGGTTTGGGCTAAAGTTTCTACTAGGTTTGGGCCATTCATTGTCATGGTTAAAGTATAACCACTTGGTTATGGTTAGGAAATTACGTTTTTTTGACTCATCTATCTACTTCAGCCTCCTCCCTCTGCAGACTTGATGGCTCAATAATAATGTTGTGCAGGATCATCCAATTTGGAAATAAATCTTAGGGATACTAGGCTGGACTAAGAGCACCAGCATTCACCAGTTTCTTGAGGATACGCAAGTGATTTTTTTCTGTGTTGCTTTCTAGTGTGACCGGGTGCTAAAAGTTGTAAGCACGTTATGCAAATTCTCTGATATATATCTAAGCCAAGTTCAAATTAACCTTGCATGCTTAACCAAAAGCACTTGACAAAAAACAACTGCGCTGGTTTACTCTAAGGAGCAATAAGGAGGCAGTGGGTGAGTCGAGGGGCTTATGTAACGAGCACCCATCCATCTATAGAACTTGATGAATGCTGCCCAGTTTCTCCTCCCTTGAAAAGACCCCACTCATGGCCCCCTAATGGAGCGTCATTCTGCACACATCTCCTCCCCTTCATATATTATCATCCAATATATTGATTCATCATCCATACACACCATGCTCCGAGACTCCCCTCACCCTCCCCCTATTAAATGGTCAGCTGTGGACAGTTAATGTGAGTTATCATGGTAGGGTTCCACCTATAGACTCAACAGACTATGGTCTCCAATGCCCAGTGGACAATTACAGTGTCCAATGTGCAACAATGTATTTTCAGCTAAATGGGCTTGCTGTAACATATCACTTTAGCCCTGGGACTTATATATACATTCTCTTAACAAGTTCTTGATGTATGTGATGTATATTCCATTTAAAGCACACCCTAACTCTCTTCTTTATAGACAAGACGTCACGCAGAGCTTTTAAAACATGAAATAGCCTATGTTCTGCCGGTCTCAGAGCCTAATACACTGACACGTCAAAGCTCCTCTAAGGAACTGCCTTGCTTTCTCTTGCTCATTGTCTGTAAAGTGTGTGTGGGGGGGGATCACTGTACAGAGAAGCTAGTGTGTGTGTGTGTGTGTGTGTGTGTGTGTGTGTGTGTGTGTGTGTGTGTGTGTGTGTGTGTGTGTGTGTGTGTGTGTTGGTGTGTGTGTGTGTGTTGTAAGGCAGAGAAAAAGAGCGTAGTTGCTTTACTTTGTTTGTGTTCGAATGTGGTTTCATGCATACATGTTGCTCTAAAATTTATATTACAAAAATCCACCGACCTCATCGATTTTGTGGTAAAGCCTCACAAAGACTATAACCAAACTAGTGCACAAACACACAAGCAAACATGGACATTTTGTGTTCTCTATCTTATTGTGATTTCCTTGTATATTAGGCAAGCTGGCTGCCAGGCTGCAAGCTCA
Organism: Xiphias gladius; assembly: GCF_016859285.1. NCBI lineage: Eukaryota > Metazoa > Chordata > Actinopteri > Istiophoriformes > Xiphiidae > Xiphias > Xiphias gladius. The sequence goes on along the minus strand of NC_053420.1, from coordinate 22,625,347 downwards.
GTCTGATCAATTATTTAAGCTACCTTGAGCTCTCTGGGTTTTCCCAGGATTTATTAGGTCCAGCTGCTGGAAGTTTGGCACAATGAAAAACATGATGCATGGAGCGAGAGACAAATACTACAGAGATTCGTCACCCATGTGCCACTTAATGCCAAGCAGGGAATGTGAGAAGTCGAAGATCTGATTTTCAAAGGGGTGAATGGGACTATAACTTTGCTTCTCAGAGGACAGCACACAGCTGGGGGAAAGTTTGAGGAGTCGAGTATCCAGCTCTGTTGTCTATGATGGCGCAAACAACATGATAGCACACTGTGCCTGAGACATGTTGCTTTTAACTGGAAAGAATGAGAAATGGGAAAAAAGACAGAGTGTGTGTTTGTTTGCTTGTGCACAGTATCCACGAGGACATGTGTGCACACGCTACTTAGCATTTGTTTGTGTGTGCGTACGTGTGTGTGTGTGTGTGCGTGTGTGTGTGTATGTGCATGTTTTCTCCTACACAGCAGCAGCCTGCAGCAGTAATGAATGGGACCTGGGGATAGCTGAGAGGATGAGAGGTGGCAGATCATAAATAATCATTTATCCCATCGCTTCCCCTGCTTCACTGCCTGACAGACCACTGGGTACAGGCTGGGAGCAGCCAGCAGCATGAGCTGGGATGCAGCTGCATCGTCCGCAACTCACATGTAGCCTCAATGCTCTGGGGCAGATTTTCTTCCCAGCAGGTGTATCTCACTGACACACAAGTCAAATAAGCAAAACGAGAAACTATAAAATAGAGAAGATGCAGGATGAGTTGTGATCTGTGAAAAGGACAGAAAGAGGACATTTGCAAGCTAGAGCCAAGCAGACAAGCCATCTGATGAGAAAGGCTGCCACAAATGAGGAGAGAAGGATATGAAGTAATGAAAAGGTAATGAAAATCAAAAGCTGGCCTGTATTGTTATGTGTGTTATTCATCTTAAAATCAATAGCTACCTTGCCCATTAGCTTTTAATGTGTACTTCCAATTGGAGCCTGAAATTAAACAGTGCTGGAGGAAATCAGCAGCACCTAATGGCAGAGCCCTGGGGGAAAAAATTCACTCATAAACACAGGTTGGCCGTTCCTGCAGAGGAGGAGTATTGGCTTGTGAGTGGCAAAAATTTGTTCGGAACACAGGGGTGATAAACTGAAGATCTATGATGCACTTAAGACCATTGTCAAAAGGTTTAGTGCTATTAGTCAAGCAACAAGAAGCATTCACAGTCATTCACAGTAGCATAGCCTATTGAAGTGCAATGGCTTATGTATCACAGCAGCATGATGTCGATGAAAGCAGATGCAGAGAAAGAGATATTGTACTCTGTCAGTATCCACAAGTCCCACTGCTCAAAACTTTGTGTTGTATTTGCATTTGATGAAGAGAGTTTTCTTAGTGAGTAAAGACATGAGCATGAGAGAGAATATTCCCAAAAAAAAAGTACATTATTCAGGCATGTACAGGACTAGTCCGGCACAGAGGTTTTTTTTGGTTTTGTTTTGTTTTTGGAAAATGCAGTTTTAAGCCAGAGGATCAAGACTTAATCTTTTTTTCTATGTTTCCTTTATAGCTTCTCTCTGTCTCAGTCTCTGTCTGTCAGTCTGTCTGACTAAATGCAGGAATATGTGCGAGCTAACTAATACAAACTACCATGACTGTGCTCAACACTCAAAGAGCAACATTAATCAACGCTCCAACACCTCGGTCTTCTCCAGCCAAGCAGAGTAAATCAGGAAGAGGATGGACAGAGAGAAAAGAGGAAATGGCTTTGATTTAATTTATGGCTTCCGCTTTCATGTCGCCACACGCCTGACTAAGTGTCAAAGTGGCATTTATGATGTATGAAATTAAATTACGGAGGAACACCACCACACACAAAGCACAACGCACCTGCAATGTGTTCTCACCTCAGCGGCTTAACTGAAAAGGCCCTTCATTTCTCTCAGGGTAATAAGTCTCTCTCCATTTATCTCTTTTTGCCTATTACTTCACTGTCTACAGAACACAACAAGGAAGCAAATCAAATCTTTATTGGGCTTGTAATCAAACAGAGACCTATTTTAGGCCTCTTATTTGATATGGATCAACATTAGCTTCTTATTTTTTCAGTGAAGGGTATCAACATATATTTGGCCTTGATCAAATCTCCAGAGAGGGAAAACTGATGTGCTGAAATTATGCAAAAGTACTCCTTATGTTGAACAGCTGTCGATGAAGAACTATAAATTACATCCACAGCCATCAAAAAAGTTCCCACAACTAAATCTCTCATTTGTATATTGGAACATTGTACAATTCTGCCTTGAATGTCTACAATAGGACACATTATATTCGTACATCGTACTTCTTTTGTTGTCCCTTCAGACCAACATAATTTTATTTAAATACACTGTAACAAACTAGTTCTCTTGCCAATGACCAGTGTTCAAAAAGCAAACATGCAATGAAAACTTGAACTTCTACAAAAATAATGATGTAGCACTTTATGGATCCCAGCTGAGAAATTCACTTCATGGTCTCTCCTTCCAGGTGGTTCAGAGCAGAGTGTCAGATACATTACAGTGCCACTACAGCTGGTAAATACTAGGTGGGTTCCTCATTTGTTGTGTTACACAGTAACTCTACCAAAAGCACATTTTGCAAGATGAAAGTTTTAGGGCTGGCCTGTCTCTCAAAATGGCAATCTAATCCGTAAGTTATTAGAATTTTTATTGATTGAGCATTTGTTTAGAGGTACTGGCTATAGCAGATAGGCTGTAATACTGTCACTCCACAGTTATCATGTTCCATAAAACAAGCCTGATTCATTTATACTGGGACAAACTGGCCCTTTGGATTAGTGCGTGTTTTCCTGTTGGCCTGGTTAAAATTTGAGTTAGCATCAGGTCGAGCAAAGCTGCTACACTGTGGGTTTTTAGCCGTGCCAGCAGCTTGGTTCAAGGGATAGCAATTTCAGTTGGTGCTCCACTATTTTGGTCCAGATTGAGATATCTTAACCATTGGATGGATTGTCATGAATTTTTGTTCAGATATTCATGGTCACCTGAGGATGATTTCTTATTACTTTGGTGATCTCCTGACTTTTCATCCAATGACACCATCAGGTCAAAATTTAGTTAGTCCAATACTTTGTTTTATGACCAAATACTTGCAAAAGTAAAACTATTCCCATCAGCCTCAGCTTTATTTGCTAAATCGTGTTTTCGTGCTGATTGGCAAATGTTAGCATGCTAACATGCTCAACTTAAATGAAATTAGTTAACATTATACCTTTAAAAGATCAACATGTTCGCACTGTCAATATAAGCATTTTATCATGCCGACATTAGCATTTAGCTCAAAGCAGGACTGTCCCTCGTTTTAATTCATGACGTGTCCATAGTTTCTTTCTCCCTCACTAACTTCACCAAATTACTTTACATTTCTCTAAGTTTTCACGTTATGTGGGATATACTGTATATCAAATTGATGCACAAGTTTACATCAGTACTAAAATTTGTAATGCCACCAGGGTTGCAGAGTTGGTGATCATAAAACCACAGGCTGTTACACTGTCCTGAGTTGTGAAGTTGTAGCATCTATTTCAATAACTACGCTCTTTTTTTAGTGATTTTACACAGCAAAGAGGGAAATTACAATTATTGTGGACTTAGTGCCTTACATTTCCTACCTGAAAGATGTGTCACTATTCCTCTATCTATTGCTGAAGCACAAAAAAAAAAGTTCCAGTGCCCATATCCACAACAACAACAAAAAAACATCTGCATCCATCTTCGTCGTTTATGTCGGCCTCAAGCACTTGGATGCACAGCCAGTCATAATTATGACTTCCAAAGTTGCAAGTTTACGAGGGGCCCATGAACGCATGACCTGCCTATCATATGCTGAGCTGACAGTGACTGACTGCTTCTTCCGGGCATAAATTCTGACCTTAACAAATAAACATTATGCTGCCTTCAGTTACCTGTGTCACGGTTCTCAGAAAAAAGACCCGAGAGCACGACTCAGGAAGCAGATCTAAAAGTAAAGAGTCTTTATTTAGGAAAAAAAAAAAAATCCAAGCAGGCCAAGAAAGTACAAAGTGTCAGGCTGAGGCAAATCCAAAAAACAAAGGCAAGTTCCAAAACACAATCAGGATCAAAACAGGCAGTCAAAGAACAGCGCGCTGGAAAGCTAAGGCACATGGCACAAAGACAATCTGGCAGTGAGCAAGTGGAAATGGACCAGTATATATACTAGGGAGCTAATGAAGGGGGAATGGGGAACAGGTGAGCAGGTGAGTGGGGTTGGAGGTCAGGTGATTCTACTAGCGAGAAAGACAGCCAGGTGGGGGTGGCAGGTTCTGAAATGACAACAGAATTAGAACATGTATGCACAAATAACTGGAGCACGTTCAGCCTCGACAAAGCACAGCAAAACCTTTATTTAAACGGAAGTAGGTGGCGCGTTTAACACCCTGTTGTGTTATGGGAGGTTGCAACTATGGCAACATTTTTAATACAATTGTGGTTTATATATGTGGCTACTTATTGGGTAACACTGCTGACAAACCCACCAAATGAGAGCAAATGTACCTCAAAGTCCATTACACACCTTTTCACCAGGAATAATGTTGTTCAACCCAGAAACCTTAGCAAAACCACTGCACACCATTTTCAGATTGAACCTGCCCCAGTATTGAGTGAATGACAAGATGAATGAGCAAGCTGAAACTCAAAACCATGACAACCTGTTGGAAATAACAGTATTAAAAGTTATGGGGTAAATATGAGGACAATCTGGATTCTCTATGAGCTCACAATCACAGATTTACAACATTCGAAGCTGGGTGGTGCAATATTTTAACTTGGTCTGAGACTGCATTGCTGTAGTGTAGGTATTAGATGTGTAGATATGACATTAATTATATATTGGATTTTATTAATTCTCCAGAAATTATTTGGACATACAGTATCATAGAGGTAAGGTGACCAGATGTCCTGCTTTATGCAGAACTGCACAGCATTTTTTTCCCTTGTCCCACATATTGAGGCGATGTCCCATATTGTGACTGGCTCTAGTTTTTAAAGGTCAACACTTTAGGACAGACGCTTTTCTGAAAATCTGGCTTTTATCCAATGGCTGTGAAGAATGCAAGGAAGGCTGTCATCATGCGGCTGTAATTGATGTCAATCAAACTCCGCACACATGGGTTAAGTGCAGGTTAACCTTTCATCGTCTTTGCTTTCTAGGCTACGCCCAACTTTGCGAAAACTTTGGGAAATTGCGAGTCAACACAGAGTCAAACACTATGCAGATGTTGGCAGAATACGATGGAAACTATCACAAAGAAAAAAACTACTTATGACTGGGTGGAGTCGGTGGAAGGCAGTTCTCAAGAGTTTTTTTGCCTTTTTTTTCCAGTTACTTATCAGTTTCACACAGGGGAGAATACGACGTGAAGCAACACAGTAAATGTGTGTCCTGTAAGTCTTGTAACCTGCATAGTCTATTGTGTGTGTTTATTTTTTTAGTTAGATAGACATTATATCAAAATTTCAGACTAGCTCTCAGCATTGTTAATATGTACCAAATCGTCCCACAGAAACATGCTCTTTGCCACATATTTGTTTTGTTGGGATCTGGTCACTCTACTTAGACGCCGTCAATTTGGCCACAGCCTGAAGTTCAGGGGCACTTTTACATTCACAGTGAAGGTGCATGTTGGTTTGGGGTTTAAAATATGGCTATCACTGTTAAAGTTTTCTTACATACAATAATAATAGAGTAACAAAGATGGTGAAAGTGTTTTCCGCATTGTAAATTTGCAATGTTTTCTTCCAATGACAACCTAAACACAGAAGTACAGAAGACTCCAGGGTAAATTGACAAAACTATATGGTTATGTCATTGATGCTTTAATGCTAAAAAATACCCTTCCTAATGGTAAAACAGACTGTATTGTGAAGGCCATATTTACACCTTTTTTACATCGGCTATTGCATAGCGAAAATAGCACAACATCAGCAGTTGCAGTCCCCGTAAGACTCTACTTTACATTGGATCACAACAGTTTCATATCTCCCATAACCCAATATGCAATTTAAAGACACTACACCTGAACATTAAAAGAAAATAGCCTTGGAGTTTTAAAAGATGCCTCTGGAGACAGTTCCCTATATAGAGTATGCTGATTTGTATAAAACGGTTTCATAATTTCATATCAAAGCTGTATTTGATGTTTACTCAATCTACCATCTATTGAAAGTTTTTTGCATCGCACTGCAAATAAAATACTAACATGCTGAAAAAACACCTTGTAATCACCACTATTGTTATTGCACATGTACAAACATATTCAATAATGTTTGAATCTAGCATTATAACAACTAAAGATAAACATTCGCATTTTATACAACACTGAAATATGATTTGTGTACATTTTTAACTTTGTATCATTAAATAACTTTTACTCTCCCAACATGGAGCAGTATCTCTACTTAAGACAGTTTGACCTAGCATTTAAGTTTTCATGTAGTACGTAGCTGTACCGGAGATGTTAATCTTTGCCTAAAATTCATCCTGGCCCGTCCAGTCTGAATAATGAGGCTTTGTGTAATCCCCCACCTGCTAATGCTTCCCTTCATCTCCCCTGTGCTTGGACTCCTCCCACTCCAAATTACCTACCTTAATCTTGTGTCTGCCTCCCCTCACAGGCAGCGGCCACCTTTTTTTTTTTTTTTACAGGGCTGAAAATCTGCTGAGTAACTTCTCCCCCTCCTCCTCCGCCTCCTCCTCTTCCTTCTTCCTCAGCCACCCCCCACACATGCACACCCCCATTGGGCACCTAAAGAAAGTGATGGGAGGAAGAAGGGAGGGGAAGGTGAAGGGGGTTGCTGCTGCTGACGTTACGCGGCTCACAGGACTTACCCGTAAATGAACTCATTTTTCATCCTGCCTCTCTCCCTCCTCCCCCTCCTGTTAATGACTGGCACTTTCCTCATACGGTGCGCCAGCCCTCTGAAGAGCCTGGCGAGTGACAGGGCACCATTCATCTCCTCATGACGAAGAGGGGGCAGGAGGTGGAGCTGGCAGACGGACATGCGGACGGATGCAGGAGAAGAAAGAGACAGAGACAGGTTGCAAGTGAGGCTAGATTAAGGAACACTTCTAACAGTGGGAGCAGGTAAGCGATAAAAGAGGAGGAAAAGAGGAGTAGGAAAGGGGAACTGCCTACCACAGATGGGACAGGCACATCTCCTTCCTCTCGCTCTGATTTTGCCAAACAGATCAAATGTCAAATGAATCATCAGGAAAACCAATAATCAGCATGTTTTGATATTGATTTTTTTTTACTATTTACTCTCTTCAATCTATGCAGTAGTCATAGAGATTTTACCTAGATAATGAAAGCTTTCATACTTTGTGCTCTCCGGAACACCTGGTACCCTCTAGGACCTTTATGAGAGAAATCCTCAGGAGCACAGTGGGGGAGGCAGTTTATGCTCACAGAAAGAGTAACAGTAGCCTGTCTGGAATAAATATGATGCCGCTGCCAGGTCAAAAACTTTTCTCCGTAATGTCAACTATTCAAGAACTACAAAAATCTGCTGTATTTTAGATTTTATCCTATATATGTACACACACACATATATATATATATATATACCAGGAGCAATGGTTGCAGGTAAACTGAATAATCAATGAAGTATGATGAATTTGTCTCTGGTGGACCACTGAACCAGAGCCCAATCAAAACCACAGCCTACTCAGACTACCTTTTGTTTCACATTGTCACTATGCCTGTTGAAGACTGTTGTTTGTACAAGCAGCTTATTACAACCAATAGTTACGTTTTGTTGTTAAGCGACATCTAGAGACCGCTGTTTGTTTCCCATCTCAAACCGATTATCGGCGTTTTCTTGTTAAGAGAGTTCTGTTTACATTCAGTGTTCCTCACCACAAGTATATTCTTGAGGCATACCGGAAGTGTTGAAAGCATTTCCTTCCACATTTAACTTTGCAAAGCCGATTTTTTGAATATTTGAGACCTTAATCGTTTGCATCCATGTTTGCTAGCTTGCAGTCTTCTTCCTCATTGCCTGTGTTGGTGCATTGCTATGTTTCTTGGCCTTATACAGCCACGAAGGCTCTGTCAGTGGAGTAGCGTGCGAGTGCAAGCGCATCCTTGTGCCTGTTCACATTATACAAACAAAACAAAGACCCACTCATAAAAACATTGCTCCATAGTGCCACTAGTGGTCAAAAACTCCACAGGGTGACCTTAAGGTGTGCCTGCACACTCAATGCCTGACTGGTTGACTTAACTGAATTGGGCCCCCTTACAAAGACATTTATGGTGTGGGGAAAAATACTGCCTCACCTTATTCCAATATATGAACATTATCGATAAAAAACAAACAGTAACAGAATTTATTATATAAACTGGAAAATATTTGAAACTATATTATATATAGAGTATAAGGTTACTAGTAAGGACTCTGAGCAGTTATTCCGAGATAAGCCCAAAGTCTACATCACAAATATCAAATCTAATTATCATGAGCGCTTGGAAGATGTCTGCCTTTGGTAGACTAGAAAATCATCTTGAGCTCTTGATTAAAAGCACTGTGCAGATCCAATACACCCTCTCATTACATATAATTAAATAAAGTATAAATATGCATGAGCCAGTGATGAGCATCTCCATCTCCTGATCACCTATTAGGGGTCGACCTTTTGCTCTTTCACAGATTCTGGAACACTGCATCAAGGCAGGCGTTTTTCCAAAATAGAACAACTGTGATTAAATATTCAAGCATGCGGTGGAGAAAAACACGCCCCACTGTTCAACACAAATCTAATTGCGCTGCCTGTTTCCTCTGCTATCATATTACCTGTTGGTGGGATGACGGATCGCTGAGCCTAGACAATGCTATTAGGATATGATGCCTGTGACTCAAATCCCAGGTTCAGTTTTGCAAGTAAACAACATTATTGTGATACTGGAGTGCGTGATTAATTATGATTATAAAATTATGATTATAAAACAGGCTATACTAATGCGTCAGAGAAATTTTGGTATCTTGGATCCATACTCATAGATGATTTTATAAAAAAGAAAAAGCTTGTCGGAGAGGTGCTGCCTTTTTAATGAAATATGTGGATCATCATTCTGTTTTGTGACCTAAAAATTCATTTGAGATAAATGCTCTTTCTTGCATTGAGGCTTAAGACATGTGACACGTGCATATACTGTAGCTTGTTGAACCGGGGGAAACAGAAAGACAATGAAAGACAATAGAGAAAGAACCGTAAAATCCTACTGCAGCTATTTTTTGGAAGAAATTAACTCAAAAATGAACTGATCATGCATGTCTGTGTTCCCATTTGCAAGCATGTGTGATGCAATGATGAAAAAATTATGACAAATCATAGAATGCACTTTATCTACTATTCTACTATGAGTATATACTTTTGTATGTATCTGTGCATATGCACAGATACTTTTTTTTTTTTTTTGCCTGCTGAGTGTGGCAGATGGAGTCAGGCTCAAAGTGACACAGCTATAAAGCAACACCTGGTGGAGATGGGCTGGTCACCGCTACATCTGTGGCTATCAGGACTGATTGTGAGTATGGGTGCGTGTGTGCGTGTGTGCGTGTGTGTGTGTGTGTGTGTGTGTGTGTGTGTGTGTCCTACGGCCAGCAGAAGTGTTGGCACACCGAGGCCAGTGTGGGTGATGGTGCCAGTCTGAATCCTGAGATGAGATGTGAAACTGAGATGTGCAAAAAAAAAAAAAAAGCAGGAAAACACATCAGCTAGAAGATGCAAGAAAAAAAGATTCTGGCAGCTGTGGAAATTCAATATTTGTTCTGTGCCCTACGAAAATTCAGGCACAGTGTTAAAGTGTTGCATGTATGGTATTTAATGAAAGAAAAGAAGTATTTGTAATTCTCAGATGGCACATGGAAAAGGTCACAGTACAGTAATGTGTAAAAATGGCTTTCTATAACAACCTGTAGTGTTAACTTCTTGCTAAAATAGGAGCTGAATCAGGAAATGTTCCCCATCTCCTTATTCTTCAATAGCTGTGGTGATGTGGTAAAAAAAAAAAAAAAGAACCTTCTGCCATGGTTTTTTTCAACTATTGCAATTAGAAGAAATGTCTGGTTTCCCATCTCTGCCACTTAATTTTTCATGTCATCTTTGGCCCTCAACTAAGAACCAGGCAAGTGTAGGCAACAGAGAAAGTGCTGGATGATATCAATGATGGTGCAAATGTTTTTGTTTACACCTAAAGAATTTGCACAAACAACAAAATGAATGACATAATGAGTGCGCTATACGTCTATTCTGACTGAAAAGTTTCACATTGTGAGACACCTTTTTTTTTTTAAAGAAGCACTTTGTGGTATCTGCTCAAGATATGTGCTTCGCTTATTTTCATTCCTGAAATAACCAACCATCTCAGCTCATATCTGCTCCAAACACAAGGACAATATTAAAATCTCAGACAAAAACATGAGTTGCTGAGTAAAGTTCCCGAGAGTTTGCATGAGTGCATGAGAGTCCAGCTTCCTCTGCTCTGTCACCCAAAGAGCGTTTCGCTACACCTGCCTCTGCCCACCTTACTCCACAGTTAGCCATTCTGAGCCCTTTCCTGTACCAGCAGCCCACAGCCCAGCCAGTCAGAAGTAATTACACCCGCTATTAACTCCTGCTCAGCTTCATTAGGCATGCAAATTGAGGAGGGACAAAGACTTGAAAAACTTTACTCTGTCTGACGCCCTCCTCCTCCTCTCTTTCTTTCTTTCTCCCTAATGCTAAACTCCCACCTGTGTTCAATGAGGATTTGTGTCTCGTCTCCTAGTATGGAGACTCTCATTGGCAAAACACATAAAACTGCAGCATCAGTACTGTGACCTTATAGTCTTCAAAAGAAAAGCTTCTTACATTTCCACCACTATTGCCATCACAACCAGCTGTATCCTCAGTTGACAACGTACATAAATGCATTTTTATGCTTGTCACACTACACAGTTTTACTGTGCTGATGCCACCATCCTTTCAGAGATTCCCTAATTTGTTCAATTGTAGACTATGAATAATTTGAAATGGTAGCACATATAGTAAAACATAAGCTCTTCAAATATTCATGAAGATCATTCTGTTAACCCAAACTGTGGTAATGAAAATTCAGTGGCTTATTATATATGATCACACAGGCCTGAAAATGAACATGGAGATCCACGATTTATTAATATACTGGCTTGTCATAATTTTAAGTGAAGGAGGTTTCTCTTTTCACATCATGACCTCCATCCCTCTTTAGTAACCCTCTCTTTGTCCCTGCTGTCTAAAGCCACCAACATCAAAGGCAAGGCCAACATGGGTCAGGGCCAATCCTTTGCTCTGATGGAGCATAAATGTATTACCAGCGGGCTGAATTACCAAGGGATAACACGGTGTGTTGCGCCTTGCCACTTTGCATCACACAACAGGTTCAAACAGGTGGAAAATGTATTCGGAGGAGAGGAATAAAAATTAGCCTGTCTCAGTTTGCACAAGAAACACATTTTTAACATAATCTAATTCAACTGTATGTCGTACTGTGAAAATTGGTTTTAAGATTAGAACTGGGATTAATTTCTAAATTTGAGGTAATAAGAATTGTTGGTTTTGATGAATAATTCACAATACAATGAGGTCTAAACAATTTTGCAGACTGTTACTGGGTTACAGTTATTATTACAAAACAGGGTTATATTCTTAAAATCCTCAAATGATAATATCTCATGCAACTCAAACTATGATGATATTGTGATCTCAGAAAAAAAAAAATCAATACATTCACATTTGTCCTTTGAGCAGAAGCACCAAGAGCTGTGACTGCTGAGCAGTCAGCTCAGCTATGGCGTGTTAGAGAAGGTATTCTGTAGTAAACAGTGCCTTCCGCTGATTTATAAAAGAACTACAGTGACATGAGAGTCATCTTAAACTGAAGTGACTTGAGGTAACTGTTACTGAGATCATCAATGTTCTTCAAAGTCTTGTTTTGTTTGTTTGTTTGTTTGTTTGTGTGTTTGTTTTGGTTTTGTTTGTTTTTGGTGTGGGTTTTTTGTTTGTTTTTTGCTGAAACTTTGCAGCTATTTAACTTGTAAGGTTATAAATCTACAGAATGGAATTATGACTCTAACATCTTATCTTTAGGAGAGATAATGTGGTAAAATAAATAAAGCCTGGGACAAAAACTGAGTGGGCTATTTGAAGTTTTGACTAAGTTTTAACATGAACTTTCTGCATCACTTTTGCTTAAAGTACACATATCACAACATAAATTCATGCATAATTTTGACACCTTCTTTCCTTCAGGTCCACAGTGATGAAGCATGTCTGAGTGAAAATCTTGCCAGTGCTAAATGGTGCCGTGACGGCCCAGAGGCCAAGGGCCAGCCGGAGGACAGGTGGCAAGCTAATCATGTGGAAAATGAGAGCCTGGAAGGCAAGTGTAGGGGTGGGGATGGGGGCTGATGAGGGGTGTCCACCTTGTGCTCTCAGGTCCTGGCCCAACTGGGAACTAGACCAGCACCGAGGTCCTCCATTCTGTCTGCCAGCTAACCTCCTTTCCACCCAACAATCCCACAACTCTATTATCCATCCAGTGTTTCATTATACTGAAATAAAGAGGATGAATGATATTATAATCAACCTCTCTGGTCAATATACTACAGTAACCTCCCTTTGTTCACAAATTAAAAAGCCATTATACAAAGCCTGCACAGTATACGACGACAGAATGATCAGCATCGATGCTTAGCCCCCACAATTCAACTTAAAACTGCTAAACTGTTTTTGGTTAGAGCTTTGTCACTGTCTCATAGACATCTTTTGATAGCAGTGATGTTAAGTGAGACTGTGTAACTTTCACTGAACAACAGACACTGAAACCACAAGTAACAAACACAGACCAGTGCTAAAGTGCAAATTATACTTCATGCGTCCGCATAGCTGCAAAGGTTGGCAGAAAATGCAATAGATTTGTACGCAAAAAATGTCAGTGTCTGCATTTATTGTGAAACATATCAGGCCTTAAATGCTAAAACCAACTTTAACAGTAGCATGAGTGGAGAACAGCCATGAAGTCAACAAACTCACTCAGCAGTATTTACCTAATAGACCGAGTAAGGTAGGTGTAGCAAAACACCTGAGTGTCCTGGATTCAATAACATTGTGTTTTAAGAATGTGTCTTTCATAAGTTACATAGTCTCACTTTGAACCCATGAACAGCATTGTAACAGCAGTGCATGGCATGAAATGACTGAACTTTTCCGCGTCGTTTTCTGCAGTGTTTGAAGAGTTGTGCATTACAGTTAGATAAAAAATATTTTTCAACATTTGTTAGGACTCAAGTGACTCCCTGTAATGTGAAAGAGCTGCTAGTACTGCTGTTACCACTGAGAATCAACACCACACTGTGCAAAGTGTGGTTTCAACCTGATGGGAGCACAAAACTGAATAGTAGTCTGTCACCAGTGTAGGTATCAGCAGTATTGATAATGCCAATACTTTGCATTGATAAAGTCTTTACATTTACTGTCGTGGAATAAAATATGTTGAGGAACTGAAGACATTTCACCACTCACCCAAGAACAATTCTGCTCTTCATGTGAAGTGGAGAGAAGTGAGGAAATGGTCAAAACTCTAAATAACACGACACAGTTTAACCCAGAATAAAAATGTCATCTGCTAGATTTGCTTTTGAGTTTATTCTACTGTATTACAAATAGGTGCTTTCCATAGATAGAACCATGGCTGTGCTATGGGTTCACCTGTAGCCCCACAGTACCTCACAATACATAAAGGGAAAAGAAAGACATTTGAATACATGGCAGAAGCTCCAAGCCACTGGTTCAGATCTTTGGATGACACATGGCTGAAAACAGTCCTATGAAGGGGTGGCTGTCACAAAACACATCAACTCAGTGGACAAAGGAGGGCATCTCAAACAGCGTCTGTACACTTCCTGCACATTTCGAAAGTGAAGGAGCAAAAGTAAACATAAGACTGATGACAGTGGAACGTTTACAGGTAACATGAACATAAACACGTCATTTTGGGGCATTTACTGAAAAGAGGGGTGCTTCCTCACACGAGCCATAAAGATCATTCTACAAAAAGGCAGAACTATGGGTCATAATAAGCCTATGGGGTCATTTTTTATGGGAGGACAGTCTGAGAAATTTGTGAGAAAAATTTGAGAAAGTATTGGTTTGCTTTTACATATGTCAGATACATTTTTTATTGTCTACAATGCAAAACGGTTGTTTTAATGATGACAACTCTTAAATATATTTTTTAATACCAAAAGTCCCTAAACGTCCCAAGTGAAATTCATTTAAAAACAAACGCAGGTGAACAAACAAGCTCAGATAAAACACCTACAAAGAGATTGCCCCGAATTTGTATTTGCAAGTGTGAGCAGGCTTTGAAGAAACTGTGACAGAGAGCTATGAAAGTCAGAAAACCTGCACAGAGCACAGGGCCACAACAATGTCTGTCTCCTGGGTTACCCCATCTTTGAGAAAATAAGTAGGGCTGCAGGGCTGGAAAAACAGGTCAATATCACAGTGTTTTTCATGAAGGAATATTGCTGTATGTGTGTTTGAATAACATCCTGAGGGGAATTATTGATCAACACTACAGCATGAAAGAGAAAGGTCCCTCAATGGCTTCAGATTGTTCCTAAATTGCTGTCAAATGAATGCCACTCACATTAGGTTAGTGGCATTCTGAGGGAGAAAGGTGGGGGCTTGGGTGAAAATGAATGCGTTACATTTGCAAATAATTTTCAGAAGTTTTTTTAATGTGACTGCGAGTGCCAGTATTCAGAATATTCAAATATTAAATCAAATGCTTTTCTGTTACGTTGAAGACCTTCTAGCAGTCACTGTAAAGTCGATATAATTCTAAACTGAGAAATATGTAACTGTGATCATAGATGCACGATTTTGCTCCTTAGCAAAATAAAATAGAGTACGTTATTGTCATGTTTGTGAGAAAATCAGCTTCTTTTTGTTGTTGTTGTTTTTTTTTTTTTTTTCATCAGTATGGCTCATTTTGTTGTCATTAATATGATCGGTGACAACAGCAGCTCTATCTCATCTGCTTCCCACAGGAAAAAAAATAACAATCCGCATCCAACACTGATGGGATGAAACAAATTGAAGTTTGGAAGGAGCTTTGCCCCCACCCTCCCCTGCAACAGCAGAGGAAAATTAAATCCTGTAACTCGGGCTCTTTTTCAGTGCAGAACCCAAATTAGAAATTTAGTCTCTCATCCTAGGATGCAGACTCATTAATATTTATTGGTACTTTTACTTTATGGGAACACAGTAAAAGTAGAGCCATGACCCACTTTGGGTCTGATCCATAGTTTAACAATACATATTATACTCCATTTCAGATGTGACAAAATATCCTAGTATTTAAAAAAAAAGAAATGAACTGTAGAAAAAAAAAAAAAAGCATCTCAATGACATTAAATCCCTTTTAGTGGATACAACAAGCAGAATATGAAAGTCAGAGGGGGAAAGACTGATAAACAGAGAGAGAAGATGTGTTATCAAACTTGCCAGAAGGGGAATCAACTTGCCTGTCCCTATCCATATGTTACTAAGGTGATGTTCCATGACATCCATCCTGACTCAGACACCTTCTAGCTCTGTTCCCCTGCATGTCCATCTGGACTACTACTACCAGTGGCAGCTGGAAAACAGGACAGGAAGAAGAGGTAAAAAATAAAGGCTGCCAAATATGAAAAGAATAGTCTGTACTGGTTAGGTACAGAGCAGAGTTAAACTGCAGCGATATTGCTATCATATCAGTGGCTACGTGGTTGCTATAAAGCATGTAAGGTGTTCTTTCTGAAATGAGCTTTGATGTTGTATTCATTCATCCTAGCTAGAATAGATTGTTTGGCTGTACTCTAAGCAGCTCCCTGTCTGTTAAAGATAGATCAGCAGGCAAGACAAGGAGAGAAATAACGGAGGAAACAGGGGCAGAAAGAGAAAAGCCATTTTGTCCCTGTCGCCCTATTAATTTGAGGAGAACTAGGAAATGCCAGCAGGATTAAATGTGTTACTCCCACAGGTTTTTTTCCCCCCTTCTTATTCTTTCTCTCTCCGAGTTCAAATTAAAGGATGGGGTGGGGTGGGGGGGGGTTGGGTGGGGCTAGGAGGTGGGTGGAAAAAGAGAAGAAAGGTGTTAATTGCTTGCCAATCGATATTTCTATAATTACTTTGTGACAAATGGCTTGCTTGCGGTGCTAGGGTAGGTTCAGAGAAGGGTGGGGAGGAGGGTGGTCAGTGGGTAGGGATGTTAAAAGGGACTGGCCATGATCAGGAACGGAAATATTTGCTTTTGTGCCTACAAGCCTGGCTGCCCCAGGGATTTGTGACAGGGAATTTATGTCAGGTTTAAACGTGAAGCCAAGCCCCCCTTGGGGGGGGGGGCATGCACACACATGCATATAATGACACTAGTAGTTTTTGCCTCAGCATACTTTACCTGATATTTCTTCTCAGCCTGAATGAGTTGCAAAATCTCTTTATTCTGCAGTACATGGGACAATAGCCACATGGAGTATGAAAGCATATTAAAGACAGGACGGCAGATTATCATTTTTGCACCATCAAATTGTCAGACCACTTCAAGAGAAGAGCAGGGTGTAAAAGGAAAACTGGAGCGAAGGGTTTGAATTTGGCTAGAAGACTTTGAGTCTACTACTGCCTGTCACAGTTCACTATCTTCCAATCAGAGTTTCATTATGCCAGCCAAGCGTGAACTGATGCGAGCCTCTTCTAGCCGTAGGGGGAAGCTTTAGGCAGACAGCAGGTGGGCTATCTGGAGACCTGTACAGGTCAGGGCACCATGACACCTGGCACCCCCTAGCAGCTACGGCTGGGCGGGGGAGGGTCAGAGGGGCCAACAGGAGATTGATGGCCCACCTTCACTCATGTCAAATCACCTGTCAGCACGCCCCTGGCACTGAATCCATTTTGTTCCAAGCCACCATTAACCTTGGACCACTTGGATTCATTCCCCCTCTCCATGGACTAGGCCCCTGTAACCTTTGTCTTCTACAGCTGCCAGACTAGTTACTGGGCTATACTTTTATCATGTTCACTGAGCTTCCATCAACTTGGCTGGCTTCTAATAAACACTAAACAAGGAAATAGTTGACACAGACTTGCTCATCAAGTCTTTTGGGCAACAAAAAATAAGACTCTGCCTGTTATTTTTTTTGGAAACAATAACAACAACAATAAGATGACAAACAACATCAGAAATGTCTCATCCATTTTGGCTTTATTGATCCACCGTATTTGGTGAGCCTTAAAGTGGCCACTGTTGATTCGGTTACTGATGAGATCTGCCTCAAAGGTACTTACACCCTCCCCAATCTTCCACTGTACACACCTTTGGATAAATGCACTGTAGTGTCATTGTTACATCCTGCCGTGCTGGAGGATATCATGCAGAATTTGATATTGTATGTATGATCCATCTATATATGAAGCATGGTTATGAGCAGATGTTTGATCATTTCACAGGCCTATAAAAGGGCGATTGGGCTGCCAGTGGTCGCTGTAATATTGATTGATGGTGGGCAGGTGGGGGCCACAGTGCTGCCCTCAGACAGACTCTGTTTATTTATACAGTCTGCCGTCTGCCCACCTTACCCACCACAGGGCTACATTCACTGAATTTACAGTCATCAGGAGAGAAAAATATGCTAATGATGCCACGTAGCCCTGAGGAAAACAAAAACATTTTCAATCCAAACTTTTACACAGACGTAGCAGTTATTTCAGGCTGGATCTTCTGCACATTCAACACCACTACGCAGAGTACAGTATCCCAGCTCTCCACAGTACCAATCCATTATTTCCTACTCTGTCCCCTGGGGCATTCACAAATTGGATCCCTTAATGAGAGGCAGTAATGATTGTCTTTGCATATTTGGTCTTGATTTTCAATTATATATAATATAATGATAATATTGTCCTGGATGCTGTGCGTTGTGGTATTAAATTGAACATTTCTGTAGAAATGGACTCCGTGTCTTATTGAACATGCAAAGGAATCATTGTTTTCAGGCAAGGTTTTATTATGGCCAGCCATCCAACAGGGCTATTCAAATCAGGAATCTGTGTGACCACTGCGTGTACATTTGCACGGTCTACAAGGTGCCATTATAACTGCTTTCCTTGATCAGATACTGAATGCACTGTAAAATCTTGATTAAAAAATCAAAAGTCACACGATGCAAAAAAAAGGGTAAGGGCATATATTCTATGGCAGTGACACAGACAGAGACGGAAAAATGCGAGACAGGGAAATGGTCCTCTCCACATCATTAAGGATGCTGAATACTGAAGTCCTTGTTCCATTCCAATTTTCTAAGCTTTGAAGAAGTCAGTGGTTGGATGTGGGCTGCCTCACAGAGCGTGTCTTCTGTTCCACTGAGGACACAGTAGCTTAGGGATCAGCCTGTGTCCCTGACAGGAATGTGTGCCACTGAGAGTTGGCCTGTCCACTGAACAGAGCTGCAAGCCTCAGATCAGTGGCATTGGCTGGCCTACGGGTTGTTCTTTATGGCTGTGTAGCTGAGTGGCTGGCTCTCCGCTGTGCACACGGCAGCCCTCCAGATGGATGCTGGGACAGCGGAGGCCACAGGGCTGAAAATCCCATCAAGCAGCAGTTCCAGGCCCTTGCACTGAGAAGATGAAGCGCACCAGTACGCCAGGGGACACGGGCCAAACCCTTCTGCACCTCCATCACACCCCCCAACCCCAATCCCTTCATGCCCCTCTTTCCTTCCTCCCTGTCTTCCCCTTTTTTCTTCCTTTTACAGGAGAATACTGCAAGCCCAACCAGCCAGAATATGGAGTGTGGCCCTTGGGGTCTGTGGCCCTTGCTTGTTAAATAAAGGAGCTGACTGGCTGATTGATAGACCCTCAGCAGTCCCTGCACCTCACGTTTCCCGGTCCACTACCTTATATACGAATCCTTTGTTGGCCAGGCCTGCGTTAGCGTTTGTTAAATGCAGTGTTTGATGGATGGCACCAATTTTCCTCCAAAACCCAGATGAGCCACCTAAGCACCTTTCCCCCTCCCCTGGTTTCTCCCCAGGTAAACCCCATGAGCATGAGGGGACAGGAGTGTTCTAAAATGGTATCAATCAAAAAACCTTGTGCACGGCTGCAGCACACACCGCAATGTTTCAATTACGCATCTGTTCCTCAGTGCTTGACATTTTGTTCAACCTCGTACCCCCACCGAGACACAGGGCAAGCACCCTGCACGTTGTATTCACCTAAGTCCTTAATTTTATATATAATACATTTATATATAAAATGTATATATATATATAATATTTATTTCAGCATATCGGTCACCATTTTCCTTAACTCTATACAACATATACTATCCGTATAGACTCAGTGATCCAAACTCAATGATCAAATCATCTGCCGATTTTTTTTCTCAATTATTTGATTATTCATTTGGTCCCTGAAATGTCAGAAAACAGCAAAAAATCCCAATTACAATTTCCTGAAACCCAAGGTGATGTCATTAGATTGCTTGTTTTGTCCAACCAACAATCTTAAACCCAAAGTTGTTCAAGTTACTATCACATTAAACAAAGACCAGCAGACAGTCCTCACATTTAGTCCCTGGAACCAGAGAATCATGTTTTCTTGAAAAAAATGACTTAAAATTGATTATTCTGCTGTTGATCGACTAATTGTTTCACCTGTAGATACAACATGAGAAAAATAATAAATATAAAAATACCCATGGAAGAGGATTATACAGAGTTTAAGAGTGTTTAAGAGTGTTGTACAGTATAAAACACAAATGATATATATTATTATAATACAGTATGAAGTTATAGAAACAAATATGTAAGTGGACTGACACACTGTGCTACACTATCATGCCCAGTCCAAAAGTTAACAAATGCTGCTAACAGCCAACACCGACTGTAATGCCAGAGGCATGCTCTGAAATCTACAAAGGCTGCAGAGGAGTGTCAGCCTGATGCAGTGCAGTGAACAGACAGGTGAAAAAGATAAACAGATGCGAGTCCAGTCTCTGGGGTGTTGGGTTCATTTGTTACCTAGCGAGGACTGACATATTCCTGTCAGACAAGCCGTGGCAGCACCAGATGCGAGGTCATTCTAGTTACGGAGTGAGAATCTTGGGTTAAGGACAAAAATTCTCACTTCACACAAGAGACGGCCATGGAGTTTTATTTCCCCTGTGGTGATCGTACAATAAATGCTCGTTCCGCATTTAGTTTCAAAAGGCTGAAAAGCTTTTTTTTAATAAAACCCAAGCTTATTCATCACTGTTTGTGTCCTGTACGGTTTTGGTCCTATGTGTGATCTAACAACAATTCTGGTAGCTTTATTGTTCATCTGCAATTATTTCAGTGAATAAGTGATTGTGCTTATACATGTAAAAATCATAGGTTGTTTGTAATGTATGCTTTCCATTAATTAGCCCATCTGTGGCCGTTAGTAGGTTGTAACTAGTAAGTTAGAAAAAAAACCCAACTTGTTATATTTTCTGTTTGTTCAATGTAACATCAAATCTCGGGCATTATAATCACAAGAACATGTGCTACAATACTGTACTTAAATAATTCCTTTTTGCACTAACTTGTCAGATATTTGCAAAACAGAGGACATCAACCATTGGTCTATTTGGAAAATTAAGTAGGACATTTTCCAGGATGCATCAATTTTTAATTTTTTTTTTTTTTTTAAACTGAGCAGTGCTTTTATGGTTACTCCTCATAGCGCCACTACTCTCTCTGTATAATATATATGCCTTCCCGGAGAGGACAGACAGCAGACATACTCATGGAAGGAGGATATGGGAAGGTACTTGAGACACACTGGCTCCTAACCAGAACAACTGGCGTCTCTCCTCTGCAGATGGACACACAGGTGGGCTCACAGGTGGGGAAGGAAGGGAGGTACTGCTCTGCCAGTTTTGTGTCCTGCTTGGTGTGTGTGTGTGTGTGTGTGTGTGTGTGTGTGTGTGTGTGTGTGTGTGTGTGTGCGCATAACATCTGGACCAGGGTCCATTGACATGGCAGAGAAGGAAATTATCAATGAAGCTACACTGCACCCTTCTGGACATCTGCAGCACCACATGACCCAAAACAACTATATATTTCATATATCTCCTTATCTAGTTTTGAATATCTTTGAAAATTTTTAATGTCGGCTGTTTGACAGATTAAGCCTGTGAGCCTTCTTGTTTCCTTTTTTCAATACTTACAGTTTCTTTTAAGCATTATTTTAAACACACCAAAATATCTTATTCATTGTCGATTATTTCTATAATATAAAATATATATTGACAACAGTAAACCATTTGCCTCCACACAACGAACTAGGGGCAAATATAATTAATCAAGTCTCTACTGTTTTTCTATAAAACAATCCTTTATTTCAAAGTCTTTCTCTTTTCAACCCTCCTCCTAAAAGTCTCCCAATGCTCCTAAAGCTCCTACATAAATTATTTGTCCAGTCTATGAAAAGATGGGCAGAACCAAACAATATGATTGCAGAAAGCAAACCAACAAATAATATTGATCCCAGCAACACAGAGACAGCTAATCAATGAATGTATGTCCTCCCCGCACAGGCTGCAAGTCGAGATCAATTTTGAAGAAAGATGAGGCATTGGCAAATAAAGTGAAGTAGTTCTGAGGCATATCCTGCTGTTGTGAAATGGAATAAATTCCACAAACATATGAAAGATTGACTATAGCTGTGAGAAATGGTCCAGCCAGGCTGTTTGAACTCAGAAAGAACAATCCTGTTTAATGCTGTAATTCTACTAAATATTATTGCTATTATCACATACTGTAGTAAATTTATCTTTCTTATTCTTGGTGTCTAGTCACACACTTTTATTTCAGTTGTTCTCTGGCCTCACATCATGAACCACCAGATGATTTATTGATCTGAGCACAGCCTCCAAATAACCTGCACAATTGTTTCATCACTGTGTCATTATTGCCCCATGATGAGCCAGGCGTCAAAAAGTTAGAAAAGTCCCTCAGGGGTGCCTCTTTCAATATAGAATTGATAGGCACATTAGTTTTCATGTGTTGCAGGCTCATGAGAGGTTGCAGGTTGCTATTTGCTAACTGATTGCATGGTCAGCTTACTGACCTGAATTTCATGTCCAGATTTTTTCTTCTGATATTTTATTTGTTGGTGTGTTCAAAATGTAAAGGTTGGGCACATATTGATCAGTGATAAGAGCATATGAGGATTTAAAATCAGGTGTTGGTCATGGTAGCAAAATATAGCACTGTGCTTAATGTACCATATGATGTTTAAAATGTGAAAAAGAAAAAAAAAGAAAAAAGATTATTCAATTCTTTTAATACATTCATACAAAAGGACATCAAATATGCTCTCTTGCTGAAATTAATGTTGCCCTTAAGTCACATGCAAATGTTGCAAACCTCCAGTAACAAAAACCCGAAGCAAACAGGAAACACTGGGTCACAAAAGCCACAAACAAAGAAACTTTCAGTCCAAAATATAGCCTCTCAGTCTTGTCACAAAGCAAGACAGTCTAAACCAGAAATAGCCTTAGAGATTGACCTGGCCCAGACGCTGAGTGAGAACTACTATTAATAGGCAGGGTTATTATGATGAAACAGCATCAAAAGGCACAAACAAGATCCATCAAGGTCAACATGTAAGCCCCATGTAACACCACACAGGGTCAGGACGGGGCTAGATAATGGGTGAAAGGCAGGCAGCATTACAACACAAAAACAACCCAATATTGACAAATGAGACTATTGCAAATGTGGACAATTCCTTCTGATTACTTCACAAAGGCACAACAGTTTTTCAATGCAGTTTGAAAACTCATCATAATCCAACACAACAAATTTTAAAAAAGCTACCAGGAACTATAGGAGGTCAAAAATGGACATCATTGAAAGCAATAATTTCCATGTTAGGTTTGGGATTCAGAATCCCCGAGTTAAATGAGAACATCAAAATCAGTTTAGTCTCCAGAAACCAAGTCATGATTTTAACCGATGTACTTGCTTGAGAACTATGAAAAAAAATTTTCCAGGCATTTGCAGGCACATAGTGTAAATTTAAAGAAAGGAGATAATTTTCTGTGATACTATGTTGACCATGCTACTGCCCATAAAGGTTTAACTCACCAATAATAGTACATAATAACTGTACAATACGTAACAATATAACAATAATAAATGTGTAGCATGACAACAAATCACATATATTATATGGCAGTAATTATTAAGACATGGCATTGGAGACATAACTGTGGTTACAAAATATTCACATTAACAAAACGCAACGTCACAAAACACACTGTACCATTTAAATTGATAATTAAATTTTGCAAAATTTCACACTGCGTACCAAGTAGGTAGAAGGAAACCAAACCATTATTATTTAAGTTATTGTGTTTCAGGATTCCAAAATTTAAATATCTTATAAAAGAGATGCTCATTATCTTGGATGTGGTAGTCAATGTATTAGACATTATAGCATCACCAACTGTATTCAGAGTAAACAAAGCACATTAAAGATAGTTAGCCAACAATTCAAACACACTACAGCCTGAGAAAATTGCCTGAGGAAGAGCATAAAATATTTAGTGCCTAATAAAAAGACGTCCTCTTCTGGGCTAAGAGAAGTTAGATGACACTGTGTTACACAAATGAGAGCACATGCAGTTTGTAATGATTAAACTTCAAGCATTCATCCCGATAAGTGAAGCATAAAACCCAACTTCCTGAGAAGTATCTCGGAGCAGAAGAGTAGAAGAGTCATTAGTGTCAAAGGAAAAGTAGGATGTCTCAGTCAAACTGAGAATTGTTATAGATATAGAAGGTTTTATGGAGCCTACTATCTGTCATATGACAAAAATTACACCCCTTTTATCAACCTCCCATCATACAATATGTTTGTCTTACATTAACTTCGAAGTACTGTGACACACAAAAACAACTTTTTGGCTTGTGGCCTACTATGGCATTTATGCCTTAATCACTTCACAGTGTCTATATTCCTTTTTTTCCTTGTAAATTGAAAAGCTGAATTCATAAGAATTAAACACACTTTTACTCACTTTAATACATGCTGGGGTTATGTTGATACAGCCTTATTTGTTCTAGTATGACCAGTAGCTTATTATGGCTAATGTTAGCTAATGTTAGACAGAAATTGCTGTGTAACTGATGATCAGTTTTTCCACTATGACCATACATATTACCATTTATCATTAACCCGTAATTGTCACTTAGTGTATGTCAAAGAAGTTACATAGTCTCACTTTAAAGAAGACTACTTAGCTATCTTTCTATTAAACCACCAAAAAAAAAATGCTAAAGAAGATGACTGACGAAATGAAATGACAATTAAAAATTAAGATAAAATTTTCAGAATTTTTGTTAACATTTGTAATTTAATATGGTGTTAAAATTTAAATTTCTTTAAGTCTTCATATTTTGTTCCAGGAAAGCTTTTCCATAAAAAAAAACAACATTTTCATCCAATGTTTCATGCAGAAAAGCTTAATTCATGAAGCTTGTCTCACAAGCAAATTGGAGCCTGGATTAATCAAGTCTATTCAGCTTTACATTCCCGTTTTGTTACACCCAAACAAAGTAAGCAATTTCATCCAGGTCTACAGGATAGTCCGTGAGGTGCAGTGGCTCCTTGATATCAAATCTCTCCCCCTTGTAGCTTCTCCAACGGCCTGCAGGGAGGTAGATGTCACGCTCTTGCTTTCCAGGCTCTAAAACTGGGGCTACCATGAGGTCATCCCCAATCAGGAACTGGGAGTCAATTTTATAGGCTGTCTCATCACCTGTGGCAATCCACCACAGGGGCCGTATGATTGGGTCCCCGGTGTCCAGCACCTCACCAGCTAGCTCCAGGACCCGTGGCGCCACAATACTCTCGTGGAGAGCTGTGTATTTCCGAGCAATTTCAACCACCTCATTGTCATATTCCCATGGCGGAATAGAAAACTGCATGGAGGGCATGAAGGCTGACAGCTCCAGCCAGCGGATATAGAGTTCTCGATCAGGTAACACATGATTTCCATCTGTGCGGTTCAGATAGGCATTCCCTCCAATCATGTCTGGTAGAATGAACTGATAGCCAAGAATGCTAATGGTGAGCACTGTGGGGATAAGAGATTTGAGACCCAACTCATAGCCCCACACAGAGTCTCTGTCAATTGGCCTGAAGAAGCAGGATATGTTCTGGGATTGGTAACCACTACGCAGCTCAGCTCTATCATTGTAGGGAATGGCCATTTCCGTGTAACGTCTTGTGAAAAAACTTGGGTCTCGAATGGGAGTTCTTGTGCTAAATTTCCATGGTAAGTAGTTGGTCTCCCCTGCATCAAATTTAAAAGATGACACCCCATACCTGGAGCGCAGTGAACGTAGCTGGGAGGAAAACCAATCACGGGCCTCTGGATTTGTGAAATCCAAAATGCCACCAATGCCATTCCACCAGCGCACCAATGCTGGCAGCCGCCCTGTAGGCTCCCTGACAAACAGGCCCCTCTCTACACAAGTATGGAAGTTTTCTGAGTCATAGTTAACAAAAGGGTGAATCCAGAGTGACACCAAAAATCCATCTGATTTCAGCTTTTGGAACATGGCTGAGGAATTGGGGAACTTTGTAGTGTCAAACTCAAATTCCCCGTAGCGGCTGGTGTAGCGGTCATCTATTTCTAGGTGGCTACAGTTGAAGTTATGCTTGCGGATGTTGGCAGCATACACTAAGAGTTTCTCTTGGTCAATGTCAGTCTTATGTAGTGCCCAAGTCGACCATATAGGATGGCGAAACATGACTTTGGCCGGCACTTTGTTTGGTTTGTTGAAGTATCTGCGGACCATATACTTGTGTATGGATGTCACATCCAAGCCCACGCAGACTCTGTAGCTAAGTTCAGCACATGGAGCTTCCCCTGGGTTTGGCTTGAAGGGGCTGTCATTGTATCGCGCCTGGAAGTACATGGTCTTCTCTGTGTCATTCCAGCCCAGGTGGAAGGGCACAGAATTATTTATCTTGATGGCTGTAGCATTGGACGAAAGCCAGTAACTCTCCAAAATTCCACCAAATTCATTGCGATTTGAGTAGATGTCACTAGTAACAAAGGGTTTGGGAGCCTGTTGGCCAGAAATAGAAATAGGCCAGTGCTGAATTGCTGACACTGCACCGCCATACCAGTGTGCAAACTTGTATGTCATGGCATGCTCAACAGGAATGTCAGGAACCAGTTCCTCCCAACGCACACGGTAGCACTGTACTGTGTCCTTAGGTCGAACTGTCTCAATGAAGAAATTAAGTTTTCTATCTGTGGTGCGTCCACAGCTGAGAATCTCTCCTTCTTTAGAGCAGGAATCCAAATCCAGGGTCCCTGACCTGCCAAGGTTTAAAAATAATTACATTCTCATGCACTCTCTAAAATTCTCATGCACTCTAAGTATTTGTCCATTTACATTATACATACATTCCATTTACATTATACATACATTTTCTGATGTAAATATGCCCATACACATACATTAAATTAAATTAAACACCATTTTTATATACCAACCTGAAGTCCATTCTGAAAACAATAGAGCCTCCCTGGTTGCGGATAATGTAGCCATCTTTATTCAGATCCAGCAGTTGAGTCTTAAGCAGCTCAGCTTTGCGTAGAGAGGCTATGTAATAACACCACGCCGTCACTGCTGCAATCACCAGCACCAGGCCGATTACTCCAGCTCCGACTAAAGGTCGAGTGTCCTTGCTGTGTTTCTGCTTGGGGATAACATCTGTAATTGTGCCCCCCGCTCCTCCCGGTACCACTTGGTACATGACTTGTGCCGTTCAGTGGCTAAATCCGAAAGTTAATTTTCTACAGATCATGAGAATGTTTTCCAGGGCACCTCTTTTGTTGCACTCTGGCCCCGCTGTCACGTCTGTCTGCCTAACTGTCTGTATAGAGGGAGAAAAAAGATTTTGAAAAGTCAGGGTCAAGGTTTTCATGCAATATTTGCTCTTCTCATGTCAACACTGTTTTTGTTTTTTTTTCTCAAATGTGTTCAAAATAATTTGATTTCTACAAAAAGGCTGCCTGTTACTGTAGCCTTTGCACAGTACATTCACCTAATGACATCAGCCCCAACCAGATCAAGAAGTCACATTCAAGAAGTCAACTCGTTTTCAGTCTGTCTTGTTTCCCTGTCTGCTCAAAGCCTCCATGGCATTTGTAGCATTGTCTTACATGCCCTACACTGCTGCATAGTAAGTGATTTCACAGCACTTAGAGGTATTTCAATGTCAGGATGTAAACTTTAAAGATATGTTTGAGATTTAACTAAACAAATCTGCTGCCAGTTACCCATTAGAAGATAAAGTAGATGTCCCCAGCAGTAATTCTAACATATGAGTTCAATTGAAAGAAGACTCATTTGTATGTAAGGAAGTAGGGAAGCTGAAAAGGGGATTTTGGCCTTAAAGCTCCGCCAATGCCGGGGAGGAGAGGAGAGCATACTAAACTTTGTGCTCTATCAAGCCAGACGGGCCAAAACTGGAAGTTACCTGGTTCATTCTGGCCAAAAATATAATTTTGAAACAAAGATGGAAAAGATATGTGATATGATATTTCCACTGCATACAGGCCTTACTGTCCCTCCCATCAGGGATACAGGAGAAATTCTTACGAGTAATTAACTGGTTGATGTTAGTTTTCGTGGCTTTAGCTAATGAGAATAGATTACATTAGAATGCACTGCACACCAAGGGGAGTTCAGTCCTCTCCAGCTTCCCTGTTTGCTGACTAGTCCTAACTGCAATTGACCCTCATGCTCTGCTCTGGCAGCAGGGGTCGATAATAAAAAATGCTTGGTATTAATTAGCAATCTAATTGACTAATTCTGTGTTCAATCACCCTTAGTATAGATTTCCCCCAACAACAGGAGTGATAACATAAGCCCGTCATTAATTAACGGAGAACTAACTGTTGGTTTCTTCGAGATCCACCGAGGCTGCTGGACTCCAGTAGGGAAACTGACCGGGAAAGTCAGGAGAAGATTTCCTGTACATCAGCCCTGTTCTAAAAAGAACTGTGTCTGAATTAATTTTTTTTTTTTTTTTTTTAACCAAAGAGTGCAAGATGGACACCGGGTCGAAAAAGTAACATATGACAATCTATGATTTCACAATTAACACGTCAGGGCTGCAACTAACAATTACTTTAATTATTAACTGACTATTATTATTTTCTCAGTTAATCATTTATTCTATAAAATGTCCGAAACTTTGTCCACCACTGTTTCCCGGAGTCCAGGGTGACGACTTAATGTTTGTCAAAATATTCAGTTTATTGTCATGGAGGAATAAATATCCACACCTGGAAATGGAAAGGAAGCTGGATCCAGGAAAATTTGGCTTTGCATTACTTTAACGAGTAAATTGCTTGTCTTTTTTTAAATTTTATTTCTTTTACAATTTACAGACAAAAATCCAACAGTAATACAATGACTTATTACAGACACTAAAAAGCCTTATAAAAATTGTTGCTGATTAATTTTTTGTCACTCAACTAATCTTTTCACGTCTACTCACAATTCGGCAAATCGATTAGAAAAAAAAAACCCTTTGTTTGCTTTTCACGTGTACAGTGGCTTTTCTTAACATAAACATCTTGAGCTCATGTTTGACATGTTTTCCTCACTGAAAGAGGATGACAAAGAGGAAAACTTTCTGATTAGGGCATTTTCTTTGTTTAAACGTGTGAGCAGGGAGGTTTCATTTTTCAGCTTATTTTTCTGTTCTGACATGGGGAAAAATAAACACAGAAGTGCTGATGCAGTTAGAGCAGCAGTTTGAGAAAGCCTCACTACCTCAGTGTGTGTGTGTGTGTGTGTGTGTGTGTGTGTGTGTGTGTGTGTGTGTTGGCATATGCTGATTATGGTCAAATCTTCGGCATATAAACTTGAATCAATAAGGACAGAACTTAACAGATCACCGGTTTACTCTCTTTTTTTCAGATATGAACTTTGTTTTAGATTTGGCCTTTCCAGTTTGCATTTTTATTTTTTAAATAAAAACGTTCAATAAATTCAAACATGCATTTTCTAAGGTTATAGCTGTACAGAAAGGAATGTCTTTTTTGCTGCACCCACAACTTCTACATACAGTACCCAATAGTCCGATGTATAGAAAGGCGTTGTTGTGCGCCTTGGTGGGTGGTGCAAGAAAGTTAACGGAGGGGGGAAAAAAAACCACGGAATCCGCGTCAGTAACGTGGCATACAAATATCGTTTCTGCTTATTCAGTTTTCTTTTCAGCTCTGCGTTAAAAATAGCTTTTGCCTACCGATCAGCGGCAGCCCCCACGGCGGCTCCAGGCACAACTTGTTTGCCACAGTTCAGAGAAGGAGCGAGAGAGGCATCGGGGTTTGCTGTTGCGTATCCGCCTCGTCTACGCCCACTACAGCATGGGAAATGTAGTCCAGTAGATTTGAACAGTGCACTTTTATTTTCTCCTTCTGCACACATTCGACAAATTAACATGACTTGAATCGGTCATACTGGCTGGAAAACTTCACATATAGCAAGAGGCTAATACAACAAAAAAGATCTTTTAAAGAACTGGGAGAAATAGTAATTAGCAAAGTGAGGGGGGAAAAAACGTATAATATTTCTATGGGGACCTGAGGTATATCTGTGCTATGTAGTATTGTGTTTGTAATGACCTTATTTGCATCGGCGTTATATTTTGTCTACTATATGGTTTCACTAGAAAAACGTATAATGATCATTGTAATAAATCTGTAATACCCCTGAGTAAAGTTTCATTGTTGCAGCACTATTTCTGTTTTAACCATCCAAACATGCATTGAAGAATGCTCATACCACACGTAAAAGAATAATCTCTCTAATAGCAGAATAAAATTTTAAAGTCATAGATAGATACTTATTAGGGCTGCAGAACCTTATTCGATTTGATCACCACAGGCCCCTTATGGGAGGATCTTTGCTGCTGATTTAGTACTTAATTGTGTGTGTCCACATTGCATGCAGGGAGATAATAGAGGTGAGAGTGCAACCTACAGGTACATTATTAATTCTTACACCTTGTCTCCACGGGTTAATTAGTAAAGAATTAAATAACAGTGAAGTTAACGATCCCTCATTCTGCTGGAGAACCCCCCAGGAGGCCCCCCTCAAGGACCTCTGCAGACCCCCAGTCCCCACTTTGGGAGCCGTTGCTGTAATAGTCCTAACGAAGACATTCAGACACAAACTCTGGGTGTATGATGTAGTGTCCAGCTTGGTAGGGCTTCACCACGTGGAAGCAGCTGTAGCAACCGCTGTTAGAGAAACCATAGGAGCAGAAATTAGAGCTCAGTGGTTATTTTTTAAATGACTGAAGAGAGGCCTGTTCTTGTCCTGTAAATAACATTTGATGTTATTACATGAAAGTGAATATATGTAGGTATAATCTAGAGTGCTGTTAGAGCAAGACCTGCAATACTGTGTCCGTGCAAAGTGGTGTTGAGCTGCAGGAGGGTTGCTAGTTTGGGGTCTTGTCCGAAGCTGAGCACCTGGATGTTGCCTGTCAGAAACAATGTTAGCTTCAGTTAGTTTTTTTTTTTTTTTTATCACATTAACAGGACTTGAAGAATCACTCAATAATGCTCATCATCTTATCCAGTGTTTTTGGGGTCAAAGGTCAGTGTCTTACCTAAGTCGCTGTGCTGAGAGGGGATGCACATTCCTCTGATAATCCATTCTCCTGTGCAGAAAATCAACCAGAATCAGTATCTCTCTAGTGTTATCTTTGGCCCATAGAGTGAACTGATTCATCGCTACCTTTGTGGGTTCTTCAAAGCTGTACGGAGCTGGTGGCCGGTGCCAGCGGGAGCCCCCGTCAGCTGTAGTTTCTTCAGTCTATCAGCAGAGGGCAGAGATTGTTCTGCGGCTGGGTTGACAGGAGTCATGTGTCGTGGTTTGCCTCCCGCTGCTGTTTTTAGATAGTTGTCAGGACAAGTCGTAACTGGATTGTGAAATGACAAATGTCTGACAGGGGGGAAGAGAGGACCGCCAATGCCCACAAGGGGCGAGGGGTGCGGTTGTGTGCGGGTTGACTTGTAGTTGGGCTGAAGGCTCCAGGGAAACAGAAAGTCCTGGAAAGGCAAGGACAAGAAGGAATTGTATGGGTAGAAGTATAGGAAGAAGAAGTAGAAGATAAAGACAAAAAGAAACATAGTTCTCAGGGAACATGTAGCCACTGGTTATGTCACATGCCCTATAATATACCTTATTAACATACACCTAATTTTAATGCCATGTAGTTAATGTAGTAGTAGTGTAGTAGTAGTGGTAATAGTTAATGTAGTTAACATTCTTTTTTTATTTTCACCTTCTTTTCCTCATGAAATTAACCACGATTACCCCAAAATGGTTGCTCTCTGGTTTTGTCTTTCAGTACAATTTTATTGTATATTGAGAATGTAAAAAAACTCAAAACTCAAAATGCCACCAAGATTCTTCTACATATTATTGCCCTAATATTACATAATGCACTAAATCTGTGAAAATATCTCTTGTAGCAATTCTTTTTCTCTACAGTAAAGTGCCTGTACACTCCTCTCAGCTCTGCTTACGCCATGTCTGGATAAATAAATAGGCGCGGAGGAAGTGCTGAATAATAGATGGGATACAGCTTTCACTAAGCACAGGGTAATGTAAACAACCAGCCGCCAATTAGTTTAAGACACTTTAGTCTGGCCAAATGAAGAACCATAGAGTGCCAATAATTAGTGGCCCAATTAGTCCTGTCTCACCTTAAATGCACCACCAGGAAACGTTAATTCTTGTTTGTTAAAGTTTTTTATTATTATCATTTATTAAATCACACAGATTGCAAGACTGCCAACTCCATGAATTAATTGATTCTGGACTCTCTATGCACAGTCATGAATAATTACTCAGCCCTTTTAAACCTCTACAGTCCCTGTGTGTGTCACAGCAGGCTGTGCATCTTACCGGGCGAGGCTGGGGGTTGTTCCTGCGGTGGGCAGAGGTGGGTCGAAGTTGTGCTCTTTTCGCTCTGCCGGGAGAGGCAAACTGCTCTCTGTACGCAGTGATGTAGAGCTGAGGAGCCATTTTCACTTGCTGTCTTTCTCGTTTTCCACTGCTTGCCCCCACTCTGCCTGAAAGTCATGAACATCCTTCTCCTCCCCTGTCACCTGGTGGCTCCTCCCTTTCTGTCATACCTGTGTACCTCTTGTTCTATTCCTTCCACTTTTTGTCTGCAAAATTGCCAAATATGTGAGGGTTTTTTTCTGCTTGAAATTGTTGCTGGGCCGTACATGCCACCGATTTTGCTGCTATATATTACTCATTTTGTGTTTAATGTATCATAACATAGTTTTTCTCCTCTGCATGTATCAGTTGCTGTAAATCCAGCATGGATCCGAGTCACTGACCAAAAATAGATGGTAGGAACTTTTTGATCAACCATGTACCTATTGTGATGAATCTACTGTGTTGGAAGTAGACACGGGTTAAGAGCATCCTTGCTGAGCCAGATAAACTCTTTGTGCTACCTGAGCACTTGGCCACTAATCCCCCTACGCCCCAGGCCCCCTGCAGAGAAACACATACCTAGGGTCACTGTCTATGACCTACTTCCCTCCCAGGGGCCCCTCACAAACTAGCCAGCACTGATCTCAAACACCGAAAGGCTCCCGTTGTGGCTGTGTAAACAATAGTTAAAACACACTCAGTTTTATCAGATCTGCAGAACCAGACCAAAGCAGGGGAGAGATGGGATTTCTAAGAATCTCCCACCACTGTCCAGGGTCACCTCTGTTCACTGTCAGCATGCCACATGAGCATCAATTATTCACTAAGTGCTGTAGGGTGCCTTTGTGTCTCCACCGCTCTCACTGTGACAGAAAGTGGCTGTTCATCTCGCTGCAGTGGCTGGGCCTTGTTTGACAGCCATTTTAAGCCCAGTCAAATCCATGTCAACAGATGCAGAGCATAGGACACGGAGAATCAAAGTAATCATGTGGCAGGAACGTTCTTCATGGTTGCTCAAATCAGATCCAAGCTATGATTTATACTTCAGTATACTTTGAGGCAAGAAAATTCTCCACCGTTGTCCTTTATTTATTTTGTTTCAGTCTCATCTCCT
Source organism: Xiphias gladius (assembly GCF_016859285.1). NCBI lineage: Eukaryota > Metazoa > Chordata > Actinopteri > Istiophoriformes > Xiphiidae > Xiphias > Xiphias gladius. Next base: position 22,592,034 of record NC_053420.1, on the reverse strand, counting down.
TCAAACAACAAAACTCAGTCTGTTCTTTTAAGAAACGGTTTAATTAAAGGTATGAACCAAAAACATTAAAACAATATACATTTCAAAGCAAATGCACACTTTGTAGGTTGTGCATATGATCAGTAAGAGAAGACCCTTGTTGCATTGCTTTCATGTCCTGCACAGCCAGCCAAGCCGAAGTCCACCATGTGCAGTGCAGACTTCAAAGCCGTTGTCATAGACTCAGTATTTCTAGTCTTACAGGATTTACTGGTGCTTGGATTTTACTGCTGCTTTCAGTTTTGTGTAAATACAGCCAAAATTCTGTAAGAGAGAAAAAGACAGGTAATGTAAGAAAACAACTCTGAAATCAAGCCGTATCTAACTAGCTGTCTGTGCTTTGAAAGTATATGACAACAAGCAAGGTGATGTACTGGTTGCAAGGAAGAAATGCAGCAATATAATTATGAATGGACATTATAAAAGAGAACATTGACCAACCTGGATTGCATAGTAAACGAACCCCAAATAAGCGGCAATGCAGCCACCAAGGAAGAGATCAAAGGCTGCAGGTTTCACTCTGGGAGGAAAAGTGTGTCAGTATCCAAGTCATATTCAAAATACTACATGCACAAAAATAATTATAACACAGATATTTACCTGTACATCACTATTGGTTGGTTCATTTGATCAAAAAAGGTAATATCAGGGTCCCTGTATGAAGAGTATTAAATATAGTTAACCAGGTAGTGCAGGAAAGATGAGTGTTGGGAATACACTATATACTGCATGTTTACCACTTTTACTATCATATGATACCTCTTGTCCTGTCGAAAATTGTGCCTGTGGACCTGCTGTAGGTAACGTTTAAATTCGTGCTCCAGTGAATTGACCAGTAGGATGTGACTGGGCTCCTTATCCAGCAGCTGGGTTGCCCGGGGAACTGACGTCAGGAAGGACATCAGACTGGACATACGACTGTCCTGAAAGTCCTGCATCAAGGATTCAGGTGTGAGTTCACAAAGGGAAAAATGAAGCAAAGATTTGTGTGCTGTAACATGAAAAAAAACGGGTACCATATGCCATAGTGATTGTTTCGGGTTCTAGTTAATCATTAACAAACCCAACCTGGAACTTACATTACATTTGTGATTCCTACTGGAAATTATTCTCACATTTTGCTGTGCCAAACGTACAAAAACGTCCTCCACTTCGGAGCATTTAAAACCTCTTAATATATGGCAGTTGTTTTATTTGAAAACCTTCAAATGAATCAAATTAACAGGCTAAAACTAGTACATGAGCCTGGGCCTTTGAAGACATAAGTCGTTGTGTAATGTCTAAAAACAAACACCAGAGGTCAGCAATTTCCTTTGCATAATGACCAAAATGACCAGGAGCTTACCATTTGGCCCTTAAAAACCTGCACATCTTTTGGTGAACCCTAATGGAAGATGACACAGAGCGATCACACATTAACATGCAATAAAAAACAGAACAAATTATAAATATTCTGTTTCTGTATTCATGCACGTGTGCTCTGTTTTCCTGAATTTAATCACCTTGTCAGAGAGATTGTACATATACTGTGCCAGTGCTTCTGCTACGATGACGCCATTACGCTTCAGTTTCCTGAAATCCACTTGTGACCTGTTAGAGGATATTCACATGTTCAGGAAACAGCCAATATAGGTTGTGTCTCTTTAAATCATCTCTTTATATCATCAAAGTAAACAAGGCCTTTATAAATCATAAACGGAATTTAGAACCTACATTGTGTCCAGTATGGAGCCGCGGAGCTCAGATTTGGGGTCTTCCAGATGAGACAGAGTGAAACCGGGGATCCTGCGCAGGCTGTAGCGCTCATGCTCCCAGGCTACTGTGGACTCCACAAGATTGATCTTCTTATGGACCAAACCCACCTTCACCCAGGGAAATCTGGAGGAAACTACCTGGGGGAGATGCCAGAAACTTAAGAGCAAATGTTTATTCAGACTTGTCCATATTTTGTACGTAGCAGTAAAAAGTATGTACCTGCTCCAAGTGCTGAATGAAAGAGTGTATGGGACTTCCGGCTTTGGGAGGGCGGGACACATGCATGTACAGTTCATCAGCATTGGCCAGTGTATCCAAACACAGAACAAATGCCACATTGTCATGCAGCAGGCTAGACTCTGGAGGGAAAACGTTTGGCTCAAATAAATCAAAACGGGGCAGTCCATGGTCAAATTCTTATTAGCACACACAGTAGACATTCCATGCGATTAGTGGGTCACAAAGGCCAAAAACTCACCTGCATGGTCCAGATTCTCTTCAATCCATCTCTTTGTGCCAAGGAAGTTGTATTTTCCTCCACCAGTCAAGGAGAACATTAAATGATAACTAAAACACCAAAAACCAATTCAAACAATCAAGCTTTTTATCCTTTACTGATCGATTGCTGAAATATTTATACTCAATAACATGATATAAACGAAATCTTAAATTTGTTTATATCAGTATTTAGCAGTGTGCACATTCACAATAGGTTGTCAGCCAGCTTTGGGATGTTATTTTCTGACCAGTGCCACTCATAATAATAATGTATGTTCTCATAACATTAGATGCTTGCATTATTGGCACTGTGTATATGTACATTAGATACGTGTATTCAGTGGTGGAAGAAGTATTCAGATCCTTTACTTAAGTCATAGTAGCAATAACACACTCCATTACAAGTAAAACTCCTGCATTCAAAACCTTACTTAAGTAAATGTATCTAAGTATTATCGTGGAAATTTAATTAATGTATCAAAAGTAAAAGTGCTCATTATGTAGAAAAATGTCAGTGTCAGTGTTTTATAAAGTTAATTAAAATGGAAATACTCAAGTAAAGTACAAAGTGCCTTCGAGTTTGTGCTTAAGTACAGAACTTGAGTAAATGTACTTAGTTACATTGCACCACTGCATGTAGTGACCATGCTGCATATGCTTTGGTATGTTAAAATGGGAACTGTAACTCACGGTGGTCTGGTGCTAGGTCTACTATAAAGCTTCTGGAAGAGACGTGCCAACTCCAGCAGGATGGTGACCCCACTGCCATTAGAGTCTGCTCCATAGGACAACCACTGTGTTACACACAAACAGGAGCACATTAATGCCTGAGGAGATTATTATACCGTAAGTGCTGACATTTTAAGAGGGGAATGGATCGAAAAATTTAACATGGTAGAGAATTGGAAACTGTTACACACGACTTCATAAAGTGTTTTATCATTTATAGCATATGTGACTCACCGGGGCCAGCCCATATGAATCATAGTGTGCCGTGATGACAATAGTGGGTACATCTTCTCCTGTTCCCGGGAGCACTCCCTGAAATGCACATCACCAGTTACACAGCGCGGAACTGAGGACCAATCCCAAACCAAATGAATCAGGCTCCACACTCACCTCCAGTGTGACTACAGAGTTGTCAGTGATGGCCTTGATGGGGACGTTGTTGCTCACTAAGATCTGAAAGGCCGTAGCTGTGACCATACTCCGAAGGACTGCCAACATTAAAAACATACAAATTTCAATAAATTAGACATACTGCTTCTTACCCAGTTATTTAGTCTGCTATTCTATTATAATCTCTTCAGCTCCTTGTATCCATTCTGTAACTTTTTCCGTTCATGTTATGTCATGTTCATATCTTTCTTATCTGTCTTTGTTTGAAATAGTAATAATCCATCCATCCAGTTTGCAGTACATCCACATACCCTCTTGCTCCTCTTACCTCGGATTAATATCGACAAGTTTCGGGTGGCCGCAGCCTGCTTGATCTCCTCATACATGCAAAGCAGCTGTTCATCCTCAGGCACCACATACACGGGCATGAGGGTCTCCTTCAGCAAGGTCTCGCTCTCACTCACCATGAAGGACTGAGAGAGAAAAGGCATTGTTAAAACAAATGGCTGAGGAAAAAATTGATTAAGAACTGTTTAATATCCTCCAGTCCATCCTGTTCTCTTTCCATTTCCATAGCAATGGTATGAAGTTCCATAATAATACTTCAGCAAGCTGTTACCTAATACTTGTCCTGAACCACAAAGAATGATTTTGGATAAACCTGTTACCTGTACAGTGTCATGGGGGATACTGGAGATGTTTTTGGGCAGCAGGATCAGTATGGCAGCAGCATTTTGTTTCTGGGCCTCCAGGTATTTTTCTGTGGTGAAGTCCAGCACCTTCATGATGACACAGCGGCGGGTCAGCACCGGCTCGTCGGCTGACCGTGCCTCTGCCACCACAATGGCTCCACGGCAACCTCAACGTACAAAAAAAAGCCAAGGGGCAAAACTTACATAAATATCAACTTGAAATTTGATATTTTGCATATTATTTCGTAAACACAAATAAAGTCAATACAATGCAAATGTGTTTTCTTGAATCACTGATTCATTGCCATATATGTGACAGTAATTAAGACATCTCTCAATCCTTTTTTGGGACTGAGTTGTTCATGTTGTTCAGGTCTATTCTTGAAGATAAGACTGACAACTACATTTTTGCAAGCCTTACACCTCAAAAACACTAAATAATGTGTCAGCTGAGCAGCGGTGGAAGTACTCAGATCCTTTACTTAAGTATAAGTACCAGCACAACTGTTTGGGTAACATTTAGTTGATACTATCAGCACATAGGCATCTGAAAGTTTGTGTACCTCAAAACTGTACTTAAGTACAGTACTTGAATAAACTTAATTAGTTACTTATTCCACCACTGGAGGCGATTCTCTGAACTTACCATGCTTCTGTTGCGCCAAGTTGTACTGTTGCATCCTGTAGGCATTGAACTCATAGGAGGATACAGCAGGAAGAGCAGAGCCATGCAGACACTGGACACACAGCAGCAGCACAACAGCAGCTAGGCCCAGGTCTTTCAGCAACGTGATGTCACGTCCTGCTATGGTGTCAGTCTATGAAGGAAGGTTGGCATTAGGCTTTAAACAAGGCCACACTACACACACTGAATGGTGTGCGCCATATAACATATAACACAGGTACGTAGACCAGGCTTGGCAGGACAGATAGCAGGACAGCATGTTTACACAGACTATCACTGTGCTGTATGGTTAAAACAGCTAATAACGCGATCTCTCATTTTTTCAGACCCCATTACAGATATCCTTGAGAATTTCATGAAGAACTGGTAGCTAAAGAGGGGCAATTCATCTTGTCTCGTACTAGACTATAACAGAGTCTCAACCAACCTGAACTTCCATTAGGCAATTCCCATTGTTGATGATATTTTCTACCTATAACCCTGAAGTCATCCATGTTCGACTAGTAGCATTTTGGATATCGAATTGTTCCTCACCTGTCTCCCTGCCATCCTCTGTCATGAGCCTCCTTACTACGTATTCCTCAACTTCAGTGCTACTCCTTGCAGCGTGGACTCACACTACTGTAGCTCCTGGGCTTCAAGGCATCTAGGTAAGCCACCATTCACCATCTGCTCCCAAGGGATCAACTCAAAGCTAATCACAAAAACCCAACCCCCCTCCCTCGCACTCGCTGCTCCTCTATCTATGTATCCATCCCTTCCCTCCATCCTCTCTTTCCTGGCTGCAATATCACACTCATTCACTTCACTTCAGTGGGTAATAACACATCACCAGCAGAGACTCTGTGTGGGTGGCAGGCAAACTGTTTCATATGGTAGCTATTTTTTTTCACCTCCTACAGGGACCGCTGTATGAATAAGTTTTGGATTGGAGTCTTTGAATCTGACTGAGACTTCACCCCCCTAATCATTCTGTCTTTCTATTAGTGGAACATGTAAAAAATGGTTTAAAAAAGAAATGGCTGCTATGGTATCAAGCAAAAAAGGTACAATTACAAATCACAGAAGCATGTGGCAACATCAAAATTCAGATATCTAATATTTATTTATTTTTTTATATGTCGCACTATACACAGAACTTTAACACTGTTAAAATCTAAATGGAACCAGTTCACAATCATCATAATAAACATCTGACAAATAAAAAGTATCTGTTTGTATATGAGTTATTTCCCATACATGAAAAATAAATTAAAACACACGCAACTGCAAATAAATAGCTTTTGTTACAATGCATTACGTTAAAACTCAAGTGATTAGTGAAGCAATGCCCCAAGGAGACAACATTGGCCAGAAGTAGTGAACTCAGTAGGAGACGACTCCGACAACCTATGTTGAATCTATCAGGATGATCTTAATGCTTAAAAAAAAAAAAAAAAAAATGAAGCACCATAGTCAATCACACAGTCAGTCCTTCATTGTTATTATACTGTACTGTACACGGCTACTGGTCTAAGACACACCTCAGCTAGGAGATGCATTGGTGACATATTACCTGACCTACTGTACTGTTTGTGTCTTTTTTCTACTTAATACATTATCTACACGCATGGCACCTTATTTGCAAAAAAAGTTGTTGTTTTTTTTCAATGCTTCTGTACTTTTGTAAATCAAATGCTGTATCACTGAGGTTGTATCAGGGATATCAGCGATTCCTGTCTCGACCACACATAAGCTTGCAGATCTGTCATTTCAGAGTCATACATTACACATCGTATCTCCATCCAATGAATTGTGAAATATTTGAATAAAATTAGCAAAACATCACTTATGAAAGATGTACGGTTCCCCCAAAAAATAAAATCATGTATTGAAAAAAGGTACTCGAAATGAGATTGCTCATTGTAGATGCACAGAGTATTTAAAATCCCTTGTACATGAGTCAACAGAATAATCTCAGCATTACCATGAGAAAATAACATCGACCACAGTGTAAAGTGCACACATACTTAGAACTGTAGTTATATTAACAGCTATCATTCCCATAAGCTGGATAAGAGCTTATCTAGGCTTAAGTTATTTTCAAGAGAAAACCGTTTTCCAGGTGTCATACTAGTTAAAATATGCATCCAGAAGTCATACATATGTAAAAACTCTAATTGTTGGGGAGTTTTGGTGGAACCTGGCTTGATCGTCCGCTGAGCAGATTCAGATGCAATCTACTAGAAAATAGCTGATATCGGTAGAGCTCTGGAGATGTCTTTAGAATGATGTAAACACGAAAAATAAAGAGAATGCATTCAGTAATTCTATACAGCAAGGAAAACTTCCTATTAAACATCATGGAAAACATCCACTGGCGTAAAGCATTGACCATACACAGCTGTGTTAGGTGCTACATATACAGTTGTTGTCCCCAAATCGGACACATTTGTTGTATTCAAAATCAAGGGGAGTATGAGCAAACGTACAACCATACAAAACAAATACACTTAAACAGAACTTTAAAGAAAGGAAAGCATTTTATACTTCCCTTGATATGCAAAAAGAGTATTTTTTCCTGCCCAAAAAAAGAAAAAAAAATCCCATTTCATTTCCATCCAGGCAATATGGAATTACTTTGTACACATTCTCAAGTATGACAAAAATTGCACATCTTTCTATTTATCTGCACATATTCTAAGCCTTTTATCCATTCACTGATAAGTATATGAATTATTTTGCAACCACATTCACAAGTGGTGACTGCCTTTGAGAGCATCTTAAACAGCCACTCATGTCGGGGATAACATGAACAAACACAAAGGAAGTACACACTAACTCATGAGCTGTTCCTGCCATTGTTTCTAAATCCCTAGATCTACTGATATTACAGTAGGTGACCCTAAATATTACTGTTTTTAATAACACACCTCACATTATGTCTCAGGATGTGTTTAGAGGTCAATAAAAATTGATAAATTGTCTGCACAGGCTGGTCATTAGACATTTAGAGTGTTAACAGGCAACATGCAAAACAATTTTTTTTTTCAGCTTCTCTTAACTGAATATGAAACCATTAAGCAGTTAAAGCTTGGTTTCACAGAAAAACATTAAAAAAAAATCTAAAATTACTATTTTAATGTTGTGAGTGTAAGCATTTGTGATTTATCAGCAAGTTTTAATGGTTTAGCACTACTTTCCTGGACATAATCAGACACACACACATGTCATTTTCATGTTCGGCACACATATATTTCACAGGAAGACAAAACAGACTGGCTGAAAGAAGTGATAGAGAGAAAAAACAACGGCCACTACAAAACTTCCAATCTCTTCTTGTCCGTTGAATCTTACCATCAATGATACACAAGCAGAAAAAGTGCTTTCCGTGGATGGTGCACTGCCAATGATGACACCTCGTCGCCATTACACACATTCAATTTTGTTGTTTCTGTTCTTCCACAACGTCGCACAATCTTTCATGGTCCTTGAAAACCAAAATATCCACAAGCATGAGATGGAAGTCAAACAAAGGAGAAGCAAAAGTGACATGTTTTCCTTAGAGGTAAAGTTTCTGCCATCAGTCAAGTCCCCGCTGAACCAACAATGCAGAAGTAAGATGCACAGATCCTACCATAGGAGGAACGTGCACAGATACTGTACATATTGACTCTTTTCTCAAGACTTGGCCTATTTTCTTTTCTTATTTTAGCATTTACAAACCCTTTTTTTCCCTTTGTGCCATTGCAAGCTGATAGTTTTTCCTCCTTGCTGCCACTCTGGTCAGTAGTTGGCGTCATTGCAGGTGGCGGGCAGGAGATTTTTCGGGGGCAAAATGGTGGAATGGTGCTACTGGATTTGACAGGCTGTGGAGGGAGCAGCCTGACAGCACATGCAGGTGGGGTTAACTGCTTTAGGGGGGATCAAATCCAGGTCCTCGTCATCTGGGATCTCATCGAGTCGGTACCCATCCTTTAGGAGCTGGATGTTCAAGTCCTGGTTGATCTGCTGTAGAAGCCAAAGAAAGACGATATCAACAGAGCGTCTGGACAAATGCTCTTCTCAAATTTCGAAGGTACGAATGACCTTTTTAGTTGAATAAATTACTAAGCTGGTTCAAAAAATACTTAATATAGATGCCGAAACCAATGGTGATCCAAATTAGTTACATTTTTACAGAAACAGAAAGCAGCAACATAGAAACGAAACGGGTCTTAGGTGGTAATGGGACAAGGCAAGAGTCAAGACCAAACAAAAGATACTCCAAGCAGAAGACATGAACAGGAATCAACCTGTTTGGATGAGAAATGGGGATATATCATTACAGATGACTGTGTGTAGGTGAAGTGAAAGCTTCGCAGAGCCAGTACATATTTTTTCAATGCGTGGACATATACCTGGTGTGGGTATGGGACTGGGTGATCAGGTGGTGACACTGGTGGGGTGACACTGTATAAACTACAATATAACGTGTGTATAGATACCTGGTCCCTCAGACATCTCACCTCGGCTGAGGAGTATCCTGATGAGGAGTATCTGGACATGTCAAAGTCATCATCACTGAAAGACAGGAGACATCAGCAGTTAGACACAGAAGATGAGGGTCCGGATAACAGTAACACATAAACGTAAACTGATGTCTGACTCTTTAGAGAGGTAGTCCAGCAATTTATTATTGCACTTTCATAATAACTTGCGAGACTCAGATTTTTAAAAATAATTTAAATCAAAGCAGCAGTGCTTGAGGTATCCTCACTTTTTAGTCTCAGTATGGGTCAAGCCTAAAAAATGCTGGATCCTACATTTCCCATGATGCAACTCAGTCTTTTTTTTTTGACACTCCCTCCCTAGTAAAAGCCAATGCCTTTCAAACTTTATGACCCCTGTTTGTGCTGCAGGCTTTCAGTTTTAAATTTGTAGGCTGTATCAAGTTTAGGCTATAGATAACCCTGATGACATCATCAACTGCTAATACTAGTCACCAGTTGCAGCTCGTATTTTAATTGGTAGAGTGATTAGAAAACAAAGTCTTGACATTTCTGAGGTATTGATTGCACATTATAACTCATAAAGACAATATGCTGCAATCTCTCGATTTCTATGGAAACCACTGGCTCTCATAATCAGGCTGAATGAAGAGACATATTGGAGCACGCAGATGTTCAGTTCAACATACAGACACCAACTGTCTTTTTTTTCTTTTATATAAAATTTTATCTGAGGAGTAGTAACATCATGTTAAAGCAGCTAACAGGCTTTTCCCTCAAATGAGAAAACTCCCTTTCATACACTGTAAACAAACAGAACAGAGAGACATTGTGCAAAGGGTGTGCACTTGAATCTAAAATGTGGACAATAAACAAACGGGTGTCCTGTGTTGCTGTGAGCCAGAAATCTTGTCAGTGGGTGTACATGATGCAGTACATGATGTAAGCTTGGTTTGCTTCCAGAGTGCTCTTTTTACAGGACAGAGTTTCCCTCATGTAGCTGCAAACGGAGGCCACAAAAGGGTGGGACTCATCTGTGTCAAATACAGCCTCGCTGGTACGGGGTGGAAGCGAGTGTTCCCTCTGAGCCGCTTTTCCCTGTCCAAATCCTCACCCCGCATATCCTCAAATCCTGAGCCCTGGGAGAGGCCTTACCCCTTTTTAGGATCCCTTCTTTTAAGAACTCTCTCAAGTGGCTCTATGGATTAATGTACCATCATGGCAGAGTCAGACCTTCAAAACAAGTGAGCCAATTTCTCCTTTTCTCTCCTTTGAGGCCAGCCTGAAAAGTTCACCCTGTTACTATTATAGAAATTGATGTGAAGAAACTATGTACCTGTCAGTGTCCAGTGCTACCAGGGGTTTCTCATCTGGGCTCTGGTCTAGAGAGGAGTAACCTTTGTTTGGCACCACCAACCTGAAGAAGGGCATTGAAAACAAGACAGAACAAGACAAAACTTGAAAAAATTTTCGACCCTCAACAAAAATCTTTCACATTTTTCACAAAGACATGCAACGTGTTCTTACTGAAACACCCACAAAACTATTTGCCAACATTTGAAATCATGGAGGGATCTTAATAGAGCAGTAGTTTTACCAAAAACCAGATGCTTGTCCTGAGTTTTGTAGTGCTCTCCTTTCAGGCCACAAAGACACAAAAATTGGGGGTAATCTGTATCCCTCAGACTGCAAGCGTTCCTAGATTATCTTTCTGCCTCAGAGACTCGGGGTTCAAGTCGGTAGCCTTTCTTGTATTTCCACTAATCTGCCAGGGAGTGGGATTAGACAGATGAGCCAGTTGTCAATGCTGTGGGTTGTACTGGGTTTATGCTCAATGCTTTGGCTCTTTCATCAACGTTCACACACACAGAAACATCAAATTCCCCTCTCTCTAAAAAGCCTTGTTGTCTGCACTGTTTGTGTTTGGTTGTAACATTAGGAAGTCTGATGGTGTTTGCAGACGGCTGACGGCAAAAAAAGCCTTAAGTGGCAAGCTGGTTGCGGTACTTTGCCTTGAACGGTGAACAGCAGATATAAAAACATATCGCTTGAGATGCTAATTAATGCATTCGTGGTTGAGCTGGTGGCCAGAACAGAAACACAAACAGGCAGTGGAAGCTGTTACCTTGTCCTGGCATTCTTCTTGGGTTGTTGATTGACAGGACTTCCCACGGCGCCATTCTTCACTGATCCCTTCCTTGCAAGGTCCCTCTGTTTCTCTGGGTAACCACAGGATGTGAGGTCATGAGTAAATACATCAATAAACCTCAACTTAATGACCATGAATGATAGATGTATATGATTTTGCTGCTTGAATATTAGTGTACAGTGTATGGATGTCATGACAAAAAGTTTTTTTGGATTGAAGAAATCACAGTTTGACTCCAAAAACCAACTGTCACAATTTGACAGAATTCTTTCAAGATACTTGCAATGTGAAAGTTAAAAACATTGTGATTACTATTAAAATATAAGTTCTTCTTGAGACACGGAGTTTCAAAATAAATGTTTCCGAGGATGGGATCATTTTAGCTTTTGAAATATTGACTGGTGAATTTGAGGAAGCAATATTCTTCGGCAAGCTTTCTGGAACAGAACCCTTAGGACTAAACAGAGATGAGGAATCCTGAATTCTTTCACCGTGTTGTGGTGGTACAATAACAGAGGCAGCGAAGAAATGTTCTGACACCTCTGACAGTAGAAATAAATTGCAGTGCTGGGGAATAAAACTTCTCTGAGATACAGTAATCCTAGCGAATATCATATAGTGCTGGATATGAACTGAGTGTTTGTGCTTATTTTTGCAATGCGCTGATGCAGTAAAACATTACATGATGCGGTAGCCCATGGCAAACTTAACACACACATTTCCCTGATGTGCTTAATGCTTTCCACAACACAAGGTGTTTTCGACTCTTTGCTACTGCTCACTGTTAAAACCTTTATTATAGAGTGTGAAGTCACGTTATGTATTGATTTGCAGTGTGTCTGTGTGATACCTATTTGGACTTGCAGTGGTGAGGGCTTATAGTTCATGGCCACAGTCTCTCCCTTGGTGTCACTGTCTGGCTCTGAGGTTGAGGCTGCTGGGTCCTAGGAAGAGAAACACACAGTACAGAGCATGTTAGCGTGATTCGGCCAAAAACAACAACACTAACAACTAACATTTGGTATCTTAATTTAGTGCAATCTCTGGTCCCGTCTAGGTGCTGTCTCTTCATAGACTCTCATAATCCTAGCTGTGTCACTGCTGCAGACTATCTGAAAGGGATTAAACTTGAACCCAAGCTGTTTTCTAGTAACACAATACCAATTAACTTGTGCTATACTTCCTTTGGGCACATGAAATTGAATGCAGTCCTGAGGGAACGATCAACATAATGCTGAGAGCAGCCCCTCGATTTATCACTAGGCTACCACCGGCCCACATCAGTAAAAAATCAGTTCTTTTTTAGAACCTGCCTGTGTCCAATACCCTGATATGGGCCACTGTAGCTGCCTGGTTTGCAGCATCAATAGGCTTGAGTGTTCTGCCTATGTCGCTGGCTCCGTCTCTTTTATGTGTGAGCAGTGATGGCATAGGGAGGAGGCGTGGGAGAACAGAGGGGGTTGCTGTTGGAGCCACGGTTTCCCCAGACTGAGAGAGAGGGGAGCTGGTTCGCGCTTGGCCTGTTCTGCTGACAGAGCTCCACATTATGTTGATCCTACAGGCCTCCCCTTGTTGCACTCAGAGGGACTCCACAGGCCAGATGGGCAAAGGCTACCAGGCATTTGGCTTTCAATAACTCTGTATTCTCTCCATAGGAATAACAGCTATATTTAAAGGATCCTTCCAGCAATCAATTGACTGGAGCTGAAACTTGGACACTTCTGTTCAGTTATAGTTGAAAATTCATATGGGCTCAGACCACAGCTTTATACTGAGATATAGTGTGTTACTTAAATAACGTAAAATAAAATATATAATCAAAGTGATAGATGTCTATACATAAAAAGGCCATGGTATGTTTGTACTTCATGAAAACGTTTAAAAAATTTAGAAAAACCCAAGTGTCTTTGAAGTTTGTGAGAAGGGATTACAAAGTAAATAGGGCTAGACACAGATATGCCTGAATCGATTTCATCAAAACCTTTTCCTATTATTAATGTGAAATACTACAGGAACTCAGGCCAATTCCATGAGACCAATAGATCTTATTCAATATCATAGGGCCTGATGAAAAATTCATGAGTATTTAGCACGGAAAGTGGGAAGCTTATTTTGCATATCGATTTTCACGTAACATGTTTAAAAACAAGCTGCCAAAAACACAGTCTGGTAATACAGCATAGCAAAGCACTACATGTTTAGATTCATGTAGTGTCTGGTTAATGCATAGGCAAAATTCAAAGTACAAAGTTATATTATTGTCATCAGAGCAAAAGGCTGATACAGTATCTTTTAAATGTTGATTTCCCCACATTTGAACAAGAACAAGTGATAAATGACAGGCTGGAAAGTTTTTTGTTTTGTTTTTTTGTTTTTTTTTTAAATGCAGTCCAGTGTAGCCAATATACCTTCACTGGATACAACAGTCTCATCCTCATCTGATGATGAAGCATTGTTCGCTTGGCTGGAATAATTAATGAGAGCTGCAACAGTGAATACAGTACACACACTAGTAGGAGCTGTGAAAGCACAGCACACAAATGATGTAGTCGCACTGTAGCAAGCACAAACATGAGCCCTTTGTGTTCTGCAACAGGCCCTTCCCTTAAATCATTAGGCTTACCCACAGGATTTTTTTTTTTTTTTTTTTTTTTTTTTTTAAACTCGTGTTTCTCACACTTCACTTCGACCACAGGAAAATACTGTAATTAGGTAGGGTCATATTGTCTGTCAAATGAATCCCTTTGATTTTTTTTTCCACAGAGCTTGAAGTGAATAATGAAAGGGATTCCGTATTAAGCTGTTTGTGACAGAATTTCCTGCCACTTCTTGAACATAACAATTACCAATAGCAAGAAGCAGGTAGCCCACGATAAACAAATTAAAATTGCTCTTGAAATACAAAAGCTTGCAGTATATCACTCCAAACTTTTACCTAAAGAAATGCTACCAAAGGTTGTTAAATTAGAAGTAATCCTTGTTGGCCTATGTTATATTATCACTAGCTTCATTTGGGTAAAGTAATAGGTACTAGGTGATGGCCTCATACAAAGTCAACCAGGCCACTTAAAACATACATTAAGAGCCTATAGACTGCTGACAGTCACTCAAAAAATGATTCAGTCCTGAACTATGACATTTCGGGTCACACGCTGATTCTATGTTTTAAAAGTAAAACATGGCCCGTCGTCCCGACCTTCAACATTCACACACACGCACGCACGCACGCACGATGTGTGTACACATCAGTGTATCATTTTCATCAGCGTGTCCTCCAGTGAGTGACTCCTTTACTACCTCTGATGATGAAGAGCCACAAGGATGCTGACACAGCACAGACACCAAGCTATTGGTAGGATTATACATCATGGCCTCCCACTGGCCAATAGCAGTGAGGACTGATACATCAGGTGACCATTAAAACAGTTGCATGCTATCCTTATGGCTGATAATGGCAACTGGGCAATATCTCAATATGTTGCAAGGCAATCTCTCGTAATGATATTTAGCCTAGAGTAATCATTCTCAAAAACTGATTTCATTGAAGGGATAATTAAAAATCATTAACAAGTTTACTTTTCACAATCTTAAGCTTCATACACTTCTCACTGATAATTGACAATTATTCAAATCACACATAATTCTACACAAAGCTGTTTTATTTGTATGAAATTCATTTTCAACAAGGAGCCAGGTGCCATGTGCATTCATGCGGTTTAGGAATCACAATGAAGTTATTTGCATTAAAATGCACAGCCATGTGCGCCACGGCAACTGTGATCCTAACACAATCAGATATGGTGTAAAAGTGAGGGAGAGTTTCAGGGGTTTGAACTGCAAAAGTTAGGAGGTTACACTGAAGAGGACCACAGTGTTTTTTGACTTGCACAGGTTATTATAGTTATGAGGAGAAAAAGAATAAACTAAATGGTTTCAAGAGTTTTAGGGCACAAACTGCCCACCCTGCAACCACAATGATTCACTTCCTCGGAAATCTCACTGGATGAAACATGAGAGCAGATTGATCAAATCTTCATGCAGAAAGAGCAATTGCTGCTGCATAAAAAAAGGCAGACTTTCTTTACTGGGGGAAAGTGTATGATTTCTGCTGGAGTATAGCCTCAGGGGTAGTAGGGCTGAACATTAGAACTCGGGAGCTCTGCTTTTGCCTAAACCCCCAAGGCAAACACTTAAAAAGGGACAGCTGTTTGAGACCACTTTGTTTGAAGCGTGGAAAATAAGGCTGGCGTATCAGAGTTATCTATGGTAATAACAGAATGTATTGCTCAAAGAAAAGCTCAGTTATGCTTTAAATGTAGGGAACAGAAGCAGTGAATCCGTTGATTTTTGGCAGTCATATCCACTCAGAACTTATGCAAGGTTAGGCCCATATTGTAATGGCATTAAAACACAGAGAAAAATAACACTATGTTGTAAACAATGTATTATTATATATCTATATATCTCTCCTAATTTTATCGGCGGGCCAGCAACCTATCATTTGTTAAATCATGGAAGGATGAGGCCATTCTCTTCATAGGGGCCTCCTCGCCCTAACCACCACCACCACCACCACCGTCATCAGGGCTGCACTCTGCAGTACAGTTTGGACACAAGAGCTCCTGTTCACGCGATCATTCGGGCTCACAGCTCATCCCGACCCAAATCACACGTCACCAGATGACGAAATGTAAAAACAGTGGCGTCCGTCAGATATTGATGTAAACAAGCGCATACTGGCGTGGATTTGCAAAAAAAAAGAAAAAAAGAAAAAGAAAAACACTATTTTAGTCAACTGCATAGTTTAATTACTAGGATATAATAAAGTAAAAGCTTATTTATTATTGAATTATTATCAGAGCTATTTATGTGTTCATTCTGTAGGGACGGATATAGCCCCTGTCCTTTCATCTGGACATAATCAATGTACACCCATCCCAGAGAACCGGTTTGTCCTATAGCTATCCGTTAGCTCTCGCACGCAGATTATGTGCCACAGCTGTCACGATAAGCCCCACAGGCGAGATAAAAAGAAGAAAAAAAATGCTGCCGTTTGCATTCAACGGCAGAATGATTTGCTTAAAATCTGTTTTTGTCTCTCGTCTCTTACCAAAGGCTGTGTCTCCCCGTTGACTGGAGGCACTTGGAACCTGTCGATTTCTTCCATCATTTTGGCAAAGCGTTACAGAAAGGACGCAAGCAGTGTAAGATAAACGGTGACTTATGTCTAACTATCCTGGTTTATGATGCTCGCTTGTCGGGATCCTTCGTTTTTCAGCATGATAGCAGCTCGTTTTCCTCCATCCTGGCAGAGGTGACTCGACAGCAAAACAGCAGTACCGCCCCACTTCCGGGTCTATAGACTATTCATGACGAGACTGTCCAATCACAAAGGAGACCGTATTCAAACGCGTAGTGAGGCAAATGGTGTTTTTAAATTATTCTTTTAAGACTGCATTTTTTAATTGATATCTTAATTAATATCTTCCCTACCTGTCAGATACTTTTCAGCGTTTTCACCCCTTCCCCCTCCAAATAAAGCAACGTAACATAACATATTTCAACATTTTAGAAGCATTCTAAGAAAGGGGTTGTTTCAGAAGCTAAAGCTTGCAAGTGACCTAGAGTTTATATACTGTATTCATGTGCTAGCATAATTCACAATCGTAAAAAACGGACATTAAGCGAAGAGAACCTGGCGAGTGAACTATCTTGATTTTAATAGGCTCTTTGACCCCTCTGAGTGACAGGCCAAGACGACTGGTTGTCTTGGCAACCTATATACAGCAGCAGGCAGCTGCTACAGACCGAGTTTAAAAGTTTATTTTTTGTTTTGACTCTTTGTCAAAAAAAAAATTACAGAGACCAAATTGCTAAATTGTTGGCCAAGTCTTTAAATCGGACTCTTGCCGCAATGCCTGTGCCTAACAATAACGTTGCGGCGTCCGGAAGAAAGGTAAATGTAGGCTTAGTTTAGCTAGCGGTAACTAGCTAATAAAGCGATGACGCCACGTCCCAGTAACTGAATAGTAAAGCAAAAGTAGGACAGTTAATGCTAATTGTTCTTTTGCGTCTTGCTTTATGCTAAAGACACAGCTAACCATTCAGGTGGTCGTATTTTGTTTTCACACAGGGCTCAAATGTTCAGAAGGTACCTGGTGTGAAGCCAACCAAAGCTACCAGTAAGAAAAAGGTGGGTGTATTAAATGCCATAAATTGATAACAGTTCTGATTTTTGGCATCTGAATTCAGCGGGGAGGGCTATGAGAAACACACGTGCTATTATAACATGATTTTTCAATTTAACTAAGAAATAAATCTCTTTTCTTCTGTAATGCTATAGGATGAGGAAGAGGGTGTGGATACTGGTGATGGATGGGATGACTGGTCTCACGGGAAAGCACTCACTAAACCTGCAGATCAACTGGAGCTCACTGAGGCTGTAAGACAGGGACAGGGATCTTCATTGCTCAAGTTCAAGACAGCCAAATGGGCTGTATTGAGGGAAATGTTTCAGAATTTGCTGATGTTTTTACTTGACTCAATTTTCTAACTATAATTGTTCATTATTATTTTTGGTAATTGTCCTTGCGAACAAATTGTGTCGAATTATTCAGACAAGGGTAACATGTGCTCTTATCGTGATATCTCAAGGAGCTGAAAGAGGAAATCACAAGGATCCTGACTGCAAACAGCCCGCATGCAGCGCAAAATATTGTCCGCTACAGCTTCAAGGTATTGAAGTTACATCCAAGCTTATAACTTACTACTATTGTAACTATCACTGACAGTAGATGCAAGCATTACTACAACACTGATGCCACCTCATACCATAGATTGTTTAATTAGAAAGGCAGATCTTTTTGCCTCTCTGTCAGCTATTTACATTTAAAAGATGACAGTAAGCTATTTCTGACAAACGTCCCTGATCTTTTGTTTGATACCAATAGTCAATAATATAAAATGTATTCTCTCCTACCTATAACCAAACAAAATTAACAGTTTCTTCTGCTTGCTATTCCTCACACTCTTGCTTCTTGTGTTTTTCAGGAACGTTCCTACAAGCCTATCAGTGTTGTGGATCAGATGGCTGTTCACTTTGTGTTGGAAGGCAGTCTCCTGCATCAGGACTCTGATGAGGCTCGAAGACTGAGGGCCCAGGAGGGTCTCCCTGATGGTAGTTACTGAAACATGTTGTAATAATTTTCTGTATTTTAGAGCACAGTAACACTTTTGTTTAATATTCAAGGACAGTGTTACATAGTTTGTTTTGTAGTGTGTTGTTTTTTAATATTGTTCCTCAGGTGTAGTGCATACTTGGTGCCACAAGGTGTCACTTCTAGCATGTGCCAGAAAATTAAAGAAATGTCCTGAGTTTACATGTGAAAAGTGGATTTGGTCATTTTTTACACAGTGACATTACAATTCAATATTTCCAGAGATTGCAACAGTCAACAACGGAGCAGAACCTAATGAAGAGAAGCCAGAAACTCCGGTAAAAAAGATCTTTTGCTGAACTAAAATCAGACCACTGATGTGTGTGGGGCAGTATTTCATATTCCATTTTAAACAATGCATGACCAAGGCCTGTTGATCAGCATTTCCTCAAATGGTCAAAAGTTCAAGAGTGCAACTTGAGCTACAAAATTCCCTTTGTTGGTTTTCCACAGGCTACACCTGTAGAGGATGGAGGAGAAGTGGAGGAAGCTGGAGAAGAGGATAGGCCAGACAGTGTTGCCTCCAAAACCGACAAAAAGGAGCCGAAACTTACTAACCAGTTCAACTTCAGTGAGAGGGCCTCCCAGACCCTCAATAACCCACTGAGGGTAGGAAGGAGCAGTATAGCCAGTCATCTCTATAATGGTTAAGATATCTAACATTTAAAAAGGGAAAGTTTTAGAATTACAGGGTATGAAAAACATCATATCAATGTGTACCTAATAAGATATTCATAACGTACTGCCTCAAGTGTTTCAGTGGAGTTATTTCTATTTTCGTGCAGGAAAGAAGCTGCCAAAGTGAACCTCCTCCACGCAGCATCTTCTCAGCTACTGCTAATCAGGTACTGGATTCCCTGATTTTTTTAAAAGAGATGTTTGGCCAGGGTTGTTTTCACGCTGAGTGCGTTTACATGCGCATTAGTATCCTGAGTCTTATCCTGGTTTTGATCTTTTTCAAGCCATGACTTTTACATGGAATGTGTATCCCTGTATACATGATCATAACAGCCTCCAGGTTACTGGTGATCAGTTTATCACCATCTTAGCCACTATGAGATGGTTCAGACACCCAGTATTTTCATGTTTCTCAAACCTGGGGAAAGGTCTTATCCAGGTTTCTGAAACAGGGATAGGCTGTTTACATGCACAGAACATAACCAGGATACTACTGTGCGTCTAACTAGTATTCTCTTTGCAGTGGGAGATCTATGATGCGTACGTGGAGGAGCTGCAGAAACAAGAAAAAAATAAAGAGAAGCAGAAAGCCATGCTATCCAAGAAAGATAATGACAAAAGCAAGAAGAAGATGATTCTGATGGAGACCCAGGTAAATTGACTGCTCACCAACTTTCATGTCTTAACTTAAAATGTATCTAATGTTTACACATGATAATAGTGTTGCCACCATAATTACCATGCATACATTACCATACAAGACATTGTTAGTGACTATCAAATAACTGTCAAATCTTCAAAGCTGTCAACATTACTGCCCAGGACTTGTGATAATGCTCTACCATTATACTCATGTTCTTATGTTAGTGTATGAAAATTTAATTAGAACTGAAAATTGATCAAAAAATTATAGCAGTGTTTAATGTATGTTTTTCCGGTGTTTCCTTCCAAGATTTTGTCCATTTCTGTTACAGAGCGATGACATCACAAAATTGGGAAAAGCAGCCAAGATCTTTGAACGGATGGTCAATCAGAATACACTTGATGACATAGCACAAGGTATGTTCTATTAGACATAACAAAATACTAAACTGCAGTCCTATTTGACAATCGAGTCATTACAGTCATTCTCTTCTCTTCTTTTCTCTTCTCTTCTCTTCTCTTCTTTTCGCTTCTCTTCTCTTCTCTTCTCCCTGCCCTCCCTTCATGTCCTTTCAGATTTCAAATACTTTGAGGATGCCTCTGATGAGTTCAGGGACCAGGAGGGCACCCTTCTCCCTTTGTGGAAGTTCCAATATGACAAAGCCAAAAGACTGTCTGTCACTGCCCTCTGCTGGTAGGTTTGCCCATCATGTCTGCTATCATTTCCCCAGAATGATTTTCATTATTATTCTGGGGAAAAAGGGTTGTGATTTTATACCTCTACTATTAGTGATTGTATTTCATTTATTTTATATCACATCTTCTGTTCCAAGATAGGAAAATGACTCCTTAATGCACCTGTCCTTAACAGGAATAACAAATATCAGGACCTATTTGCTGTGGGAATGGGATCATGTAAGTACACAGGATAGTGAGCTGTTATGTAAACATCTCATAGACAATTTTAATTTTATTTTAATTTATTATCCTCCTATCCAATCTCCACTGTCCTTCTCCTGGCCAGACGACTTCAGTAAACAGGGGCGTGGCATGCTTGTCTTCTACTCATTGAAGAACTCTGCGTTTCCAGAATACATCTACTCCACCAATTCTGGCGTCCTGTGCCTCGACATCCATGAGCAACATTCCTCCCTGGTGGCAGTGGGCTTCTACAACGGCTGTGTGGCTGTCTACAACTTGAAAGAGGAGGGACTGGAGCCTGTGTACAAGAGTACAGCTAAGACTGGCAAGCACACTGACCCTGTCTGGCAGGTGAGAGTAGTAGAGGACAAGGCAGAAGTGATGAGACTTCACGGTGTGTGTCTAGTTCCAGCCACTACACCCTTGCACAATTGCTTTGTCTCCATTTGTGTGAACACATCTAAGTTTAATGGAAGCCATTTTTAGAGCTATCCAAAACCCTCTAACACCAAGTGCGCAGCGATGCTGAGTTATTATTCTCCACATTCAGATGCAGAAATTCATGCACTGGAGAATTAAGGAAATGCCATATAAATGTAACTTCCTCGTTTGATCTTTTCACACACCATCCATTTTCTTTTGTTCTCGGTGGATTTATTCATTGCTCTGTTGTATCATTCAGGTGCGCTGGCAGAACGATGACATGGACAACAACCACAATTTCTATTCTGTCTCATCTGATGGCCGAGTTGTGTCTTGGACACTTGTTAAGGTTAGCCAAGAAATTATACTTTATTTATTTACAGAAATTGTCTGTGGCTTGTGTTCTCATTTTTTTTGGTTTTTGTTGCATGTGTATACGTTGACAGTTGCATCACAGTGTGTTTTCACATTTTCAGACTGAGCTAGTCTTTACAGACATTATCAGACTGTCACTGAATGGCGCTGTATCTGAGAGGCCAGAAGGGGCAGAGCAGCCCAGCATTGGTAAGGCTCCACTCACTCGGTATGTCATGTTGAACATGTATATATGAATGCATCTATATCATTTTTAACAATAATTACTAATACAAAGCACTGCACTTTATATATATTGCCGGATATTAGATCAGATTTTCCTTGGCAGGCGTCTGTAATTTAAGTGCTTGATGCCTTTTGTCCACAGCTTGTGGTACAGCATTTGACTTCCACAAACAGATCAACTATCTCTTCCTAGTTGGCACTGAGGAGGGGAAAATACACAAGGTATGTATAAAGGATTCCACTGTGGTGGTTTAGCTGGATGACACAGGTCACGTCTAAAATTACATCAAGCATGTTGTTGATATGACTCACTTAGGCTGTCAAATGTCCAGTTGGGAACGTAATCACAGCATAACTCGTGATACAATAACATCAACATACTGCACAGTGGCCACAGTACATATTATATGTTTTAAACAAATCTATGATGCACAGTACATTACAGGGCAATTGTCTATAGTAAACCATTAGAGTATGTGTGTAACTGATGTTATTGACATAAGCCTATAAAATAGCAAATTAGTTTTTTAAAAAGCATGAATAATAATGTAATTTAAAACTCAATTAATTTAGGTACCTTAAAGGACCATACCAGCAGTTTTCATTCAGTACAAACTGTGTATAGTTGCATTATTATAAACATTTTTAGATTTATTTTTCAAACACACTGGTGACCATGGGTATTTGATGATTTCAGTAGAAACTTTACGCTTGTTTGAGATAATCCCACATGTGTCCAGGTTCCATAGTATTTACTACATAGTGTTTGCCATGTATTAACATTTATAGTGCACTATATTAGAAGGTAGTTTACATTAAATAAATGTATTTTCAGTCAGTTGAAGACGGATGTCTTAATTAGCTGTCCTCCCCATTCCTTCTGAGTCAATATATAGCTATGTAGTAATATTTTGCAAAAGTTATGTTGACTATAGTTTGATGTTTTACTTTGTCCTTGTTGACAATGCCAGTAAATTGGCTCAGAACAGAGTTAGTGTCAAATAAAAAAATAATACTTCATGCCAGTGTATCAATTATTTATCATGACGGTGCATATGATTGACCACTGACAAGTTAGCTATACAAAGGAGGAGAGGCAGGCAAAATAAAACTGTAAATTGAAACATACTGTAATGTATAGCCAAAATCACACCATTCTTCTTTCTTCACACCAGTGTTGACCGTAACTTTTTGTACCTATAGAACCAAAACAAAAGTTCTGTTAAGTTTGTTTGGATGACCTTTGAAAATTCATACAAAACTTTTGCTGGTGGCGTTCAGCAAAACCTTATCCCTAAAATGTGTTTTCTTTTTATACCACACTTACATGACATTAAGATCATCTTTGGGCTTTATGCTGTCTCCCAGTATCTGCCCTGAAAAACGGAAGCTCATTTTGTTTATGGTGCACTTACAGATATCCTGCTGGGCTTGCACTCCAGAGGGTACACAAGTTATAAAGTTTCCTTTAATAGTGCGTGTGTATGTGTGTTGGTGTATGTGTGTGATTGTCCATATGGGCACTTGTGTGTCTCCATGTGGCCCGTTGGGAGCCCCGCAGGCTTCACATTAAGCATTTAATGAGTCTCCTTAAGCAGAAGCTCTCTCTGTCCACATCAGACAGCTGGTAGTTTCTGGCCAGCCTCCAACCATCTCTATGCTTATCTTCCTCATTTTCATGCTTACTGTAGGCAGAAAAACACTCATAAAAGCCTAATTTGTTTGCAGTTACTGTGCCCTCATTCTATTGATTTAATAACAAAGAAGTGTTTAAGCAGCTTACTGACTAATGCACACATCACTGAAATCAGATTTCATCTTTATCAAATTAAAACTTGTGCTTGAGGGAACGGTATCTAACATGGTCATAAAGAGAATACAGTGTTTGGTAGTGAGATTATGTGAGTGAAGGTTCATTCCTGGCTGCAGAAATCTGAGGCATGCAAGACCGAACACAAATGCGCCAATTTAAGCACATACATAGACAGGCAGTGATATTGTGAGGATAAAGGATGAGGCTGAATTATTTTGCCTTTTCATTATTATCAACATTTGACTCTGAAGACACAACACTGAACAAAACAACACCAACATTTGATTTAATGACCAAGCAAATACTCTCTGCCGCTCCAGCCCTATATATCCTTAGCTACAGTACGGAACTTCACTGTCATAGAAAAACATTAAAATCATATAAAACAACTATACCATTGCATTGGGTGACATTTTACTTCATTTGAAAAGATAAAATACCCATGACTAATATCGTGCATCATGCCACATAAATAAATTTAATACAAGACACTAGTTTGTAATGAAATTATGAAATCTGCCTCTTTGGAAATCCCTAATGGCCTTACACTGTCTTACTCCCTGCATCTAATAGTAATCAGACACTTTTTGATTGCATGTTGATGGGCTTTGTACCAGGCAATGTACATGATCAATGAAAGGTCACAATTAGCAGTAAAGAAAGGACTTCAAACCTTGGCTAAACTTCTGTGCAATCACCTTACTTACCTAGCTCTCCTTGCAGAAATGTTGCCAGACAAACAACCAGTATGTGTCATGAAATATGTTCAGTCTATCACCTCAAGGTTCAGTGGCACAGAAACCCCAGGAGAGGACTGATTAGGAATCTCTCACATAGCTGCAGGTCAGCAATCAAACTGTCAGTGCTTGGAAATGCAACAGCTGTCCCCACAAGCCATGAAGCTGCTTTATGCTGGATTGTCCAGTTAATTTATCCCTGCAATCTAACTCTGCTGTTGTTTTGGTACGTTTGTAAACCCTATTCTGTCAGTGGCAAACAAATTGTGGAAATTTAAAGGGTAATTCAACATTGAACCACAGAGAATTGCATGACTCTTTGGGTTAAAACTGTCAAGTATATTGCACTTCTAGCCTCCCTCCAATCAGCAATGTCACAGCAGGACTTTTCCTTCAGCTGTCAATGGAAAATACCATGTGCCCAGAGACAGTAAGCATTTTCAAGAAAACATTTTATGTCAAGTTGTCCTTGCTTAGAAAACTAAATTAGTAGTTTAGAAATTTAACTTGGTTTTGGCCTATCACTTTACTATTCATGAAGAGAGACTCAGCCTTGGAAAACAGTTGTATAATGTCTTCTGTGGCTCTGGAGGGACCTTTTTCAAGTCCCAGTGATGTCACCAGTGTTGTCTCAGAAAGCCAAGGTTACAATTTGGGGCAACATGGAGGTATCTTTATGAAAAAGCTCTATTGAGTTGCATTTTGGAAAGTCTAGGATCCATGTGCTGGAGCTTGACACATACCATAGACTAAAAATCAGGCTATGCTTCTTTTTTTTAAATCTGTCTCCAGAAAGTCCCTGAATATTATGGGAGTGCAATAGCAAATCACTAGAATACTCTGTTAAATTCTGTTTTCTAGTGCCAAAAAATATAATTTCCAACAAAAATAATGGATACCACTTAAGATAACTTTTCTCAACTAAAATAGAAAAAGAACAGAACAAACAGAATTAAAAGGTGTCAAGAATGGTGTTGTGAGTCAGAAAACATCCATGAATACTTCTTCATTTTATCTTGCCACATTTGTAGCTTCAGACTGGACATGAGTAGTCCATGACCAAACATATCTCATCACACAAACTGGTTGTTGTGTTACTGCAGGTGCCACCAGCAAGTATTGAATGCGTTCAGTCACTGAACAATGTATTAGAAAGTAAATTATTAAGACAAAAACCATCTACTTTGCTCCAACTCAAAACTTTTGCCTTTATCTCCTAGTGCTCCAAGACTTACTCAAGTCAGTTCCTGGAGACCTATGAAGCCCACAGCATGGCCGTGGATGCTGTAAAATGGAACCACTTCCACCCAAAGGTATTCATCTCATGCAGTTCAGACTGGACTGTGAAGATCTGGGACCATACCATCAAGTAAGACAACTAATAGAGGGAAAACTTGCAGCTACTGTAGATATGACATTCTCCTTGCGGACACCACATATTGTATCACAGCTATAAAATTGTGATTTTATTTTGTTTATATATTATCTAAGTTTTAGTAGATGCTTGCCACCTACAATAAAGTCACATCAGACACAACTGGCAGTGTTAGCTGGTAGGAAGCTGTTTTGGGATCATGTACTTGGCTGGGGCACATTTGCAGAGGAGGATGACATCTCCGGGGAATAGCTTGAAATACTCAGTGTCACAGTCTCCCTGTGAACCTCTTCAATGCTGGGTGAAAAGAGGGAGCTTATGACTCCTTATGTGTTGGATTTGACACATGGCAGTATACTCCCTGGGCAGACAGTGGGAGTTAAGCAGTGACAAAAACTGCAGTGCATGAGGAATTTGGCAATTTCAAATTTGGAGAAAGGGGGAAAAGATGTATAAACATAAGGGATCTGAGTCAATGGCTACTCGTTAGTTGTTATTTCATTATAATGGACCGTTTATTAATGTTTAGTTTATATTTCTGTTTTAGCATTATTCAAGTAAAATACCTGACTGGAAGAAGATGTAAGATTCATTTGTAAATCACCTCTAATTGGAAGTATTAAATATGCTGTGGTTAGATACAGAATAGCAACTGCAGTTTTGTGCTGTTATTATATTTCATACTTATTAACATTTCTAATGCCCTGTGTGTTGCAGTGAAGAAGGAACAATATAATTATTATTCCTGTAATCTTTCCGTAATATTGTAGTATATTAGTCTTTATTACCTTATTATACTCATTGTGGACCCCGCATAATTTCACTTTCTTATTTGAATTACCCACAGTGCCTCCCACTTCTTGTCAGCACAGGCAGCTTGACTGAATAATGATAGTAATCATCCACCCATTATGAAAGACAGGGTTTTCAAGAATGATCCATAACATCCCATAGATACAAGCCTTATTGTTTCTAGGAGAGGTCTGACTGGTTCAAGCACCTTTCACATACTCTTCTGAACCTGCTTCTTCTGAACCACACTGTTAAGTAGTGTGAGAGCTTGACACTGAAAACTGTTCCTTTTGTTTGACGGATGAGGCTCATATATCCTGAAAGACTGCCACATGACGTTAGGCAGTCTTGCACAAACTAAAGGGCCTGTACTAAGAGAAGACAGTTGCACCAAGCCAAATAATCACACCAAAGGTTAGCTTGATAGATTTGCTCTTCAGCCCAGTGATAAACTTTATGAGTTAGTATCCTACTAACTCTGAGTCTGGATTTACAGTATGTGCAGTGTCATTCTGTGGTAAAATAAAACCAACTCTACACCTACCAGAGTGCATGTTATTTATCAAACAGGCACACCAGTTTGTCATTTGTACAGTTTGTCTGTCATCTGAGGCACATCTTGCACAAAATTAAGGGCGGCTGGAGCAAATAACTGGAAGAATTGGTTTGGTTGATGCACATCCTGCTTTGTTTGCTAAGATTCTTGAAATTGTGAAGTTCTTTTTTGCAAGAAAAATACTCTATTTCTTGTCCAATTTGAATATTTGTAAGAACTCTGTATTCAAGGAAGGCTGTGGCGGGTAAGAGCAAATTTAAATAACCAGTATTCTTTAGAAATTGAAATAATGGCAGGTTGAGGGTAAAAGAACACCACAAGAAAGTATGCGGTGGAGCTGTACCGATGTAGTTCCAAAATAATACATAGCAAATAAAAGGATTTTATAAATGAACACAATACATGTCCAGTCCAAACAGAGAGGGAGTAGAGTGTTGCGGCTGTCGGTGTTTGCGGGGTTCTATTTGACATTCAGTTAGCTTCTAAAGCACTGTGTAGAATGTATTCTCAATGACAGATTTCATTTCATTTGTTTTTCTGAGCTTGCTGGTGGTAAACATACTATTGCACCACTGAACAGGGGCTTTTCAACTCTGTTCCACTTGCACGAGGTGCTTAGAAGACCATCTGAGGTACTGGTTGCGTAATTAGTTCCTGACTTAGTAGATCAAACACCAAATTTCCATAGAAATTGTTTTCATGTATGTTATGTATATAAGTCTGCTCCTCCCTCAACCTTTAGAAAGAGAAAGATTTCCTTACTGTCTCTCTCACTCACACACTCCCTCCTTAAAGTTTGAAGACATGTATGTGCCTGGTTCCACTCTTAGAAATATTTTATTTCTTCCTCTTGCTTTCAGTGGTATTTCACAAGTTAATAACGTGAGGAAACAGTGTGCAGGGGCCTTCTGTTTGATCTCCACATGTTTTCATCTGCCAGGCTCTTATGAGGCATCGGTCTCTGGACATTTTTGTAACTGATGACCATGGATGACAATCTAAAGGTGGTTTTCCACCACTGGAAACTAGGAGCGAGACATTGAAATGTAATAATGGCTAAGAAATAGAAATAAAATGAACTGTTTTATATCCGGAAAACATGCAAAAGATAGATTGTGCAAACAGTCTCAGTTGTACTGAGCATTTTTCTCTATAGACTCTGATGAGTAACAGCTCTTGTTCATTCTGAACAATAATGAATATCAGAGGCATATACAATTTCAAGCTCTATAATAAAAAGTTACGGATTTCCCGTCTGACCTTGTATGTCTTTGTGTTTTTCCAGCACTCCAATGTTCACCTTTGACCTGAATGCAGCTGTTGGAGATGTTTCCTGGTCTCCATACTCCTCCACTGTATTTACTGCTGTTACAACAGACGGAACAGTAAGTGTACTTTTAAACTTACACTTAGCAAACAACAGCATGACTTGGGAGATTAGCACTTCATTACTTTTTTTTTTTTGCTTATTTAGGCCTTCGAAATACTCTGGTTCATGCTACAGTGCATGATTTATGCTTGGATTTATCAAGAATCTCACACTGATTGTAAATTCAAGTATATTTCATTTATAGTTGAAGAAAGCAGATGGATCAACACTGTGACAGAAGATATCACCTATAGATAGTAAATGGATTTTATTCATCTTAATGTCATGGACAGAACCATAACTTATGATATTTTCATGGCCCCAGGTGGTATAGGCTTACTATACAACCAATCCTGAAACCTGTATGAGGGTCTATAGGATGCTTTGTCTGAAGGCTATGATTATCACCATCACAAATCTGCTGTGTAGCTAAGATAATTGGAGCTTGACACTTACCTGACAGAACATGTGGAATCCCAACATCTGCACCATCTACGCACTGCCACCTTTATTGCCATTATTATGCTTATAATATAGTTATGGTCTCAGCTGACTAAACCCTTACTATATTCATAAGGGTAAACCTCAGATTAATGCAGAATATCCTCAGGCGATTGAGTTTGTTCAAACACGGTTTCTTTTAACAAAGGTGGCTTCCTGCTCGCCAGTGGTTATTGATTCCTGCCAAAAGTAATTTCAGTGGATGTGTGTTGCTTATCTCCACATATTTTCTTAGTGTCTCTGCAAGCTGTCCCCATCTGTTTGTCTTCGCACCAGTCTGCGCCACGCTATAAAAGTCTACAGTGTTGTGTCTGACACATTTCCTGTCCAGTGTGCGAAGTGAAGTTGAGTGAGAGTGACAGAGAGGAAATGAGAGCTGAGCAATTCGAGAGACACCTTATGTGATATTGTCTGTGTGTGCGTGTGTGTCTGTGTGTCTGTGTGTGTGTCTGTGTGTCTGTTTGTCTGTGTGTATGTGTACATGTGTCGGTCCTCTCAAATTCCAGGATTCAGTCAAGACATACACAATGCATACTGTAGTAACGCACCATTATGTAAAATATTTCACAACCAAACAATAATCTTGATAAGACATGGAAGTCAGGAAGTGAACAGCAGATTTCACAACAAATTCACAACTATTTTAGTTGTGAATTTGTCCCTATGGGACATTTGAAATGTGCTTTTCATAGTATACAAGTTGAAAAGTAAATAACTGGCAGTACATACAGCGGATGTTTAAACCCAGAATAAAGCCTGCAGTTTGTTTAATTTTAAATTTCTTCTACAAAAAAACCAACAAAATCAAACAACTTTGCTAGAAAGCATATGAAGTATCATGTGTAAAGTAATTTATTCTCAGAAACTGGATCAAAAGCAGTTTTCAGCAGCTATTAAAAAAACTCATTAAAAGCTCATCAGTTGGCATACATTTTTCAAGCACAATGTCCTCTCCTTTCTAAGCAGCAGGAAGGACAAGATATTAAATTGGAGTCGATCAAGGTCAGTGCAGCTGGTCCATTTTTTTTCTCAGTGTGCTGAACTCAAAACTGAAACATCATTCTATGATGATGGATATGATTTTATGGATATGTGCTTGGGCGGAAATAGGTTAGATTTTAGACAGAAGCTAGTAATTATATATGGGTAGACCAGTATTTACTGTAATGCCAAATATTGAGATGTCACCTGACAGGAACGTGCAGAATTAACTGGATCCACATAATAACTCCTTTTCTACATTCAGTCCAAGCAGTCCAAGTCAAGGCTAAACCCTCCTTGACATTTGGTCACTGTCCGATTTTGAAGAATGGTGGAATATTTTTAGAATTTCCACATTCAGTGGTGCGGTCACAGTGCATGATGTTAATCATCATAATCTTCCCCAGGATAGCAGCTTCTTTGCAGTACATTTTTTTGTTTTCTGTGATAAGTGTGTGATAGAGCTAAAGTGACTAAGCATGAGTTGTGTGCTTTTTGACATGTATTTATTGATACTGTTGATGACAACCTGGCCTGCTGCTGCTGCCACACAGCAAAATGTCAGGGACACAATGATGTGTGTGTGTGTGTGTGTGTGTGTGTGTGTGTGTGTGTGTGTGTGTGTGTGTGTGTGTGTGTGTGTGTGTGTGTGTGTGTGTGTGTGTGTGTGTGTGTGTGTGTCTTCATTCTCTCTGTCCTTGCCTCAGTCTGAGCTGACTGTTGATGCATATCCCCCACTGATTAGTCTCAGAAATCCATATTTGCTCTCCGTGCAGTTCCTCTTAACTTTCTGCAAATGTACTGCCAAATATTTCAGTTAGTATACATGCATTAGCTCATGCTAGATTTTTAGATCTGATGCTTAAACAACATCAGCCTAAAGCAATAAAAACTGCCTAAATAATTTAACTAATTTGATATGTTCATTTTAATTAAAATACAATATGTAATACATTATTAAAAATCACAGGCACTCACTTAAGCGCAGTAAAATGTCTCTCTGCTCTAAGTTCTGGTGTGAATTACAGATCTAGTCAGTGTATACCGCTACCAGTCATGACTGTTGTTACATTATTGCTCATATATCAGCAACAAAAACACTGTAGATATTGGCCATAGTGATGGAGGTTAAAGAAAGTCATACCGTGGCAGAACATGGTGATAGATAGCTGTGATGCTTTGTGTGACGTTAGTACACATAGACAGTGTGAACTCTGTCGGACTGGGCAGAGTCATCTTTCCTGTAAACGGAGTGGGCTGTGCTTTGAAGTGGGCTCATTTTTTTGTCAACAGATTGTCTAAATGCACTTAGCCTGAAAGAAGAATATTTGTCACCTGGTTCCTTCTTGATAAAGATGCCTATGATTTTGTATTTGGGCTGCCAGCATACACACACACATACAGTTACATACATACATAAGAAGTGCAAACTCATTTAATTACTGGGAACACCCTTCCTTGCACCAGATGGTCAGGCTTACATCCATGCAGAGGCTTAGCTTGTGCTCCACCATTCTCTTTCTCACAGAAAAGACGACACAGTCGTAACACTGATTTAGCCTTTACTTACTTACTCTGGATGCATAATGTGAATACTTAAATCCTACAGCCTAAAAATGGTGGTCTATAAAATGGGTCAGGTGTTATCAGGTTTTTATGTACACCCTAAGCCAGAGCTGTTGTGGTAGTGCCATACTCTTGAAATGTGAGAACTGTCAAAAAAATTTAAAAAAAAGTTTTATACACACATTAACTGGTGTGATCACTAATCTTTTTCAGGTTCATGTTTTTGACCTCAGCATCAACAAATATGAGGCCATCTGTCAGCAGTCAGTGGTGGCCAAAAAGAAGACCAAGCTGACTCACATCGAATTTAATCCCATCCATCCAATCATCATAGTGGGCGATGACCGAGGCTATGTCACCAGCTTCAAACTCTCCCCTAACCTTCGCAAAAAACCTAAGGTAAGAGTCTTACAGAGTTGCGAGAGAAAATTACATTACAATCATTTGAGCTAATTCACTCGAAAGCTAAACCCATTTTAAGCCTGTCTATAAGTGGTAAGAAGATAAACCTGCCTTTCCAAATGCAGCTGCTTTACCATTCCATGTTTCTACTCTTGCTACTTTGTCATTATAATTAGGCTTTATTGACACATACAAAATGAGTTTATCCACATTACAAATTAGGTACCAAACTTTCTACCACTTTCAGTACTATGTAGAAGTGTGTATGTTAACCTATTGGCTCCTTTACCATATATACTATCTTGCAATCTTGATGCATGCTTTCCCTTTTGCATTATTCATGACTGCCACTTGTTCCACATCACTGAAAGCAGATCGGGTGATTCATTCTTTGCAGTGTACTGACCTAAAGCTAATTGCGCTAAATAACAATGGAACAGAGGCCAGCCGCCCCTTCTCCAGCAGCATAGACAACACTAATCGTCTGAAATTCTTTCTCCGTTGCCCATTTAGGCCAGCTAACAATTAGCCACAGAGAAGTCAAGTGTTCTTTGTAATTGATTAAGCTTGTTAGAGAAAATCACTAGAAGGAGAAGCAGAACAAAAATTGTTATGTATTGGAAATGTTACTGACAATCAGCATGAAGAATAAGATAAAAGAGAATCTTCTGGTGGCTTTGGTGGTTAAAGATGCCTGCCACATAACCAAGACACTGTGGGTTCAAGGGTATTCATGGTAAGGTCATGGATCTTTATCACAATTCATACCACTGTCACTCTCCATGACATACTGGCAAACTAGAAATAAACACCAAGACATAAGACAATCTTAAAGAAAAGAAAGCTAAATTTTCCACTTTAGTCCATTCACAATTGATGAGTCATCTAAGGCTGTGTTGCCACTGATGACAGTGGTTAATGAGCTGTGGAGTAATCACAGCGGCCCTACTAAACACAGGAGGAAACTAAATTGCACACTGAGTCACAACACTTTAATCAGGGCCCATTAAGAGTCAGCTCTGCTGGTACAAGTAAAGTAGAAGAAATTATAATGACTATAGTAATATGTATTTATTTTCAGAACACGTTTTTGTACATTATGCATAGCACCGCCATGCCTGGGTACAGACACTAACAAAACACAGTTTATATGGGTTCAGCCTAACAGAACACACACACACACACACACACACACACACACACACACACGCATACACACACACACACACACAGTACTACCTCATTAGTGACCTCAGACTGTAGCCCTAAAGCATACAATTGGGAAATAATTGCACAGTTCAGCACCACTGACAGTGCTCAGAGCATTTTGGAAACAAGTGTGGCAAATAAGCATCAGGCTCAAACACCCACAGCAAATATTACCAATAATATGTCTTATAAAATTGGCACAACAGTCCACTAAAACTAGCACAATGGGCATGGGAACATATTAATATACCTAAAACACTGCTACATTGGCCTAACAATCCAAAATTTAACAATACAAGGTGTGTCTGTGTGTTAATGTGTTGTAAATAGGTGTCTTGTATTCACCTATTTGAAAGACATTTGATGAGGCTGACGAGGCAGTCCATGTTCTTGGCTGTCTTACTCTCACTAAACCAGTCCACTTGGCCTCTCTTGTCCTGTGATGCTTCTGAAATCGTTTTTAATCAATAATTTTGATCTTTTAAAGTAAGAGGTCAAATATTAGAATTCTGACTATATAATTTACTGCAGGAAGTACATTGCCGAAGTATGTTCTAAAATGTGCTGTGCGCTGTCCGTTGTGCTGAATTTAGCAATTATATCCCAGTTGTAAGCCTGAGGGTCACAGTCATTAATGAGGTCATGTTAGGTGTACGTGATGTTGCACGTGCAATTGTGTAGCCCTGTAGGTGTGTTACTGTGGAGGGTCTGTGCTTGGACCCAAGTGTCCAAGTCCACTGTTGCTCACTAGCTCTGTATTTTAGATGTTTTAGAGTCCGAGGTTTTGAGCAACAAGAATCTTCTGCGATAGACCAAATTTGAGCAGTCTCCACTTTCTGGTTGAATCTGGGCTTAAAGTTTCACAATTCACGTAAAACATTTTAAGTACCTGAAAGTGCAGATAATAGTGTACTTTGGGCAAACACTGCAAATGTTCATCATCTTTGGATGACCACTATCTAGAGATGACCCTTGTCTGTGTCAACACAAAACACTGCTCTGTTCAGCTGTGTGCAATGTGAATGTGTTCATCTCATCTGTTCTCTTTTCAGTGGCCTCTCTCTTTGTTACCTACAAATCATAAGGGACACCTGCATTATAAAAGCAGCATTATGCAACATTTTATGATGGTCCATTTATCACTATTGCCTCCCAGAACATATTTTGTCTCATAGCATTAACACTGCTATGACATATAGACTGCCTGAAAATGAGCAGACACAAAATTCTGGGGCTTATATCGCAGGTGGGGAATTGTATGCATTACTTTTATACAAAGGAAGATAAAGTCTGGGATTTTACTGTCGTGGTAAGAAAACCAGCAAGGAAAAACAGGAAATTAGAAAAACAAATCAGAACACATTGACATCTTGAGAGGTAATTATTTTTTTGCTTGTTTTGATTCATGTTGAAGTTTTTATTCATTTTAAGTGCAGGTTTGTGCTCAGTAAGCTTTATTTTTATTGAGCCATTCATCATTGCAGAGATATTATGTTGCCTCAAGATTTGATGCTCATTCGTTTAGGGA
This sequence comes from Xiphias gladius, assembly GCF_016859285.1. Classification (NCBI taxonomy): domain Eukaryota; kingdom Metazoa; phylum Chordata; class Actinopteri; order Istiophoriformes; family Xiphiidae; genus Xiphias; species Xiphias gladius. Next base: position 22,557,318 of record NC_053420.1, on the reverse strand, counting down.
ACGCAGCTGTCTGTCTGGATCAGCCCCCTCGCTGTATCCATTTCAAACTTCCAAATAGCTGTACCTAATTATAAATATGAAATTTCCAAGCCTCAAAGCAGGAGTTGGAAAGTCACCCCCAATTGTTCAACTGTGAATATTAAACAGGCACTCTCCCCCACTTCTATACTAATATTATAAAAAGTACATTATATACATTATTGTGCTTTTACTACTAACGTAAAAATGCTATGTTCTTGTTAGTAAACATTAATTGAATGTGCTTTGCTGTTTACTATTGGCAGGATAGGATGGAAGGTGTACAGACAGACACAAAATTAAGACTAAAAGAGTATTTTGTCATCAAAGCTTTAGCATCAAACACTGTCCGGTTTTTTCTTTTTTCCACAGCTGTGTATCTCCACTGTACATTGCACTGTGGGATGAAGTTTTACATTAACACTTTACTCAAAAATGTAATACATTTTTTGTATGCAATCTGGCATCTTTACACTTTTGTATGCTTCCTAATGTGAGCTTTTCCAATGTGAGCATCCTATACACAATAAAAGAACTTGATCAGAACAGACCTTTTTCACAGCAGACATTATGTGATGTCATAGCAGGAAAAGCACAAGTGTGAGTAATAACACTGATAATGAGTGCAGTCCATTCAGAATTTCTCATAAGACTCACAGGGACACTTCAATGTAGCCAGCTGTCATTAATGTTATTAGCTAAACCTGTGTTTTTCCTGCTTTAACTATTCAAAATTTCTGTCTACTAGGACCATTCAGTGGTCTGTATTTTAAACCCCAAACAAAATTTGAACTGCCTCCTTCTCAATCCCTGAGCCAGTTTTCTTGGGCGTCCTTGTGAAAACAGGACCGTCAAAATATATCGACAGTGCCAGCAGATTTTCATGCAGTTTTGGAATGATTTTGGCTTTTGAACCTTATGAAAACTTAATGTGAATGACCACTTTGTTTCTGAAAATGAAAATCCATTATATTTGTACAGAATATCCAATACATTGTTAATATCACTATATAAATGTCAGCACTTGAATTAATTTAGGGGTATAAGCTTTAAAAGCTGATGCTGCCTCTTAAAGTCCCAGAAGTCAAACATGTTATTTCCTAATTAAGATGGTTAAAATCAGGTGAAGCTGTGCTGAACTGCAAGATTGTATCAGGCTTCTTTAATCAAAGTCCAGTTTGGTATAAGAAAAGCCTGTAACCGTAGGAAAGGAGCCTTGATAAGGGATCCCTGTGAAGTATTAATTCACAGAGGTGAAATAAACTCCTGCAGTAATACAGGACAAATGTTGTGCCATATTGCATATTTCTTAGGTGGCTGTGCATATTTACACACAGGAGTTTTTAATGTGCAAATAATAATAACTTGCTCAAATCACAAACTTTGGAAGATCTCTCTGAATTTACCCTTTGCAATAGTGCCCTTTAGGCAGTAGCTCCATGTCTTCAAAGCATATCTTAAAAAGTGTGTGTGTGTGTGTGTGTGTGTGTGTGTGTGTGTGTGTGTGTGTGTGTGTGTGTGTGTGTGTGCAGGCTAAGAAGGGTCAGGAGCTGCCTAAGGGCCCAGAAGTGGAAGCAGCCAAGATGGAGAAGCTCCTTAGTCTGTTGAGGGAACCAGAGCCAAGCACAGTTTAACGTTGTAACCGTGGCTTCTCTCCATTACACTGAAGCATGGTACAATCTTTTACTCTCATTCATACAAGTCAAATTTCTTTTGCTCAGCGTGTACAACAGTAAACAACACTGACATAACAAGAAAATAATTTGTATATGTTTATTAAAAATGTTTTCAACTGATCTCGCTTAAGCTTCTAATTAATTATTCATATTCAGTTAATAATGCATTAATTTACACTGCAGCACTTGATACATATTAAACAGGCAACACTAGAATTCCATTGACTTGGCTGGCAGGGATTTATTAAACCCATGCCATATGTATTGTCCAAGTTGATCAAGCTAAAAAGTGAGGGGGTAGAGTTACTGCAAGTGCAGGGGGTGATAAATTAGCGTAATAGATTGAGTACTTGTGGACCATATCCAGACGACTTATCTTGGCTGGCACATGCTGTCCTGGGCACTCGTCCAATGATGAGTGAGGAGCCTTTAATATCCCATCTACGGGAAGAACTTTGCTTAGAGTCTTGGTGGTGTCTGTCTTTATTTCGTCTTTTTTCTCCAGTCCCCTCCATCTTAATGATCTTGTCTCTCAGGAAAGTACTGCCCAGTGCTCTGATGCTCATAAGGAATCAAATGCTGCCACAGTGTCCCAAGCTCTCTTTCTTTCTGTCTCTACTACAGAGAGCTTCTTTTCTCTTCATACAGCACTCTCTTTTCCTTAAGAGTGATTCATTCTCCACAAGTTTCGTTAGAGAGGACTGCTCAATCACCTCATGATATAGACAATGCGTCATAAATGATTGTGGCCATGGGATAGTAGTGAGAATACAGCTGCAACAGTTACCTCATTACTGCAGCAATAGGAAGCAAACTGCAGGGTTGGCCAAAGAACTGTTGAATTGTTTGTAAGGTTTGTTTATGTTTGCTTTTTTGTGGATTGTTGTAGTCGCCTGTATCACATTTGGGTTGGCTGGAAGAGTGGTCATGCAGCTAGAGAGAACACTTCTAAAACAAAGGCCACAATTATATTGCAACAACTTTAGTATACAGCCAGAGAGATATTCTTATGTATGATCAGTGTGTGACACCCAGTGAGTTCGAGGATTTATTTTATGATGAGGTGTTGTAATTTGCCTTTTTTCTATAACCACTCTCTCTTGCATTGTTCACATCTGCTTTAGACATTAATTTTACTAGAATGACTTGCAACTATGAACTTCTGCTTGGTTTGTTACCATGTTTCACGGCTGTATTACATTCTGGTCTGCCATTGTCAGTGGAGAAATGGGTGTTTCCGCGTCTTTTACAATCGATTTTTCTTTGATTCCGATTTTCTTAAACCTGAAAAAATGGGCCAGTAAAGAAAAGGAACAATTCCAGCAAGGAACAGTTCATCTTGAAATGTCAAAGTGTTTTTGGATTGTTTCTTTAGAGTCAGTTTGTGTAGAATATTTAAGTGATTACCGCATGTCTTAAATTACTCTGATGTCATCAGTTTTTGTTTGTAGAAAAATGATCCAGTCCCAGTGTAAACCAAAACAGATCCACGGTATTGGTAGTTTGGGAGAAGATGCTGCAGTGTGAATCGCTGTCATAGTGCATTTTTGGTACTACAAATGGAATATACTAAAGTTGGAATTTTCTAATTCTACACATAGTAGCTTGAGCAGCTATATTTTCATTTGAGCAAATGCCAATATATCCTGAGACCCTTTTACAATGCACGTCCTAAAATCTTTCAACTCCATTGCATACCTTGTTGGGTCTGACATTGCAGTGCCAGGCATGGGCAGTTTTTCTTTGCAATCTGTACGATTCCCATATGATTAATCCCTCTGTATGTTAGCACCCTGTGTTTCAGTCCAGCACGAACAGCCACAAGCAGATGTCTGTGTGAGGGCCATATTGAAGAGGACACAAATCTCAACTAAGCCTCTCTAGTCCTTATGTAACACCCTCAGCAAGGCGCTATGCCCCACAGATCACTGGTATTTATGAGTGACAATGACACGCACACTTATTTCTTTTTTCTCCAGGAGAGAGTATGAAATAGGATATATTTAGAAAGCTCCAACAATAGACTAGCCGCTCTTTTTCTACTGATCATTCTTGTGGTCATGTCCATTTTCCTCAGGCTGTCTGTGTTAAATGTATACATTCACATCAGCATTCCTCCATGCGCTTTTTCAGACCAAGGACGAGATCTGACAAGTGAGGGCTGCTTAAAAATAGTTTTGTCTCTCCACCACAGCTGATCCTTGATATCTTTGTGGGGTTCAGTCATTTCTGCCATCAGATTGGCAGTTGATTTTAAAAACTACAACGGACAAGCCAGGTTATAGCTTGCAGTCAGTCCCAGTGCTCCTTCAGTCCCCCTCCTGTGGAGGAGTGTAATGAGGCCATCGCTTGCTGCTACATTTGACTCATCCTTCTGAAGTCAGGAGGTCAACAGGTACTTGTGCTCGTTCATCTGCTGGGTTTCTCCTTCACTCGGAGCCAGCACCGGCAGCCTCTCGGGGCTAGAGGGGACCCTGCAGGCTCGGTAGAGGATTAGACAGAGGAGGAGGAGGAGGATAGCAACAAATGTGTTGCAGGCTATGGCCACCAACGCAGCTGTGGACAGGCCTGTCGTGCTTTCTCCAGATTCCATAATGTAAACTGAACTGCAGTGTCCAGTGTTGGTCAACTTAGATATTAAATTTTAAGTTGGTTCCATCATGTCCTTAGTTCATTATCAGGGAATGTGTGAGACTGAGCATCACCTATGTCTAGATTTAAGAGTAGAAGCTTGAATCCACAGGATTATGATTACACGTCACAAGATGGATTTTATGGACTGTATTTCCACTGTGTAGTTAAATGCCTTGTGCACTGTGAGGCCAAAAAATCAATATGCATTGTGACTATGAAAGGGGAGCGTTCCTTGGCACCGTGCACATTTGGTTTTGCTGAATATTTAGATAAAACAGCAGGAAAGTCTGGCCGTACCTTCACTGCAGAGATGAATCTTTACTCCTCAACAATCTGTTTTTCTTTGTAGCTTCTTTAGGGTGACACACCACCACTCCAACATACAGATGAGCCTCACAGCACTTTCTGGCAATGCTCAGTTCACAGTAGTCTGCACTATCAAAAAGCTGCTTACAATTCCAGTAAATTCCTGCCAGTGTCTGTAAGAGAGGAACAAATAGAGAAATTAGGAATAATTGAACTCCAGCAGAGTTTGAAATGGGACAAGCTGTGTGTCAGTCAGTTCACATATCAATCTGTACAAACGTTACATATCAACATTCATCTGCTGCACATCGAAAGAGCTGCATCATTGGTCTTTCACATGGCTGCCTCGGAGCTGGTGTGCTCTAGGGATGAGAAAACTGTTCAAAGACAAACTATTCAAAGAAACCTTTAAATGCCTATTTCAGGGGTTCAGTGGCAAAAGAAATTGGTGACGAAAAGGAAAAACACATCAGGTCATGTTTGTAATTCTTCACCCATCAGACACATATTAATACACAAAAAAAAATACATTTTTATTAAGATTATAGCAGTAACAACGGCAGTTTATAGATCACCCGTGCCAACCCTGTGTCAACAATCTGCAAGTTTTCATCCCAATCAATGACCACAGCAGGTGATTTTAACAATGAATTCCCCCCAACTACTTGAATTATTCATCAGTGAATGGAGTCTTTGGTTGGATTGAAAACCTGCAGACGGTTGGCACATGGTTGGCAATGCTGGATTACCAACCAGGCAAAACTGCCCTATGGCCCCAGACCCCAAGAGCCCCAAAAGTTTTGTGATTTTGATTAATTGTACAATTGAAAGGAAATTTCTACCACTTAAGTACTAATGCAGATCGGCCATTATTAGCCAATTTTGCAGCTATTTTGTGTCACAATCTAGGTTTAGAAGCTTAATTATTTATGTTTATATTTTGCTCACACTGTGCAAACAAATTCATCCAGCCTTTCTCTGCTGGAAGGAAAAATATATTCGTAGGCTGCTGTATTTTCAAATGCATAACTAACTCTGCATGTCATGAACAAGAATATGATTTACTCTTAAAAGATGCTGTTCTGTACTCTGCACTCCATTATCACAACTTTCAATATGCACTGCTTTTAAAGATAGTTACCAATTCCTAACATACCCACTGATAATATATGATAATGGATTTCTCCTAAACCCATCCTGTCTCTATGTGTTCAACTATTGCACTACATGCCTTTAACTACACACCAAAAGTATGACTGCGCCTTGCAAAGTGTACTTCGAATCACAAAAACGAGCCCAAATTCAGTAACAAATCAGATGTTCCACATGCACCATTCCGCTTTTCTACATACACCTCTACATACTTGACATGCTCATCTTTCTTCATAATCCTTCAAATTAACATTTACAGCACAGATGGGCCATATGGTAATACAGACGCACAATATCAAGAACTAGATTGAAAATTCACTCCCATTATTTTCCCATTTGGTAAATTAGCATATCCATAAATTTACATTGGAATAGCACTTGTAGTGTGGATAGTTAACAATGATAACTTTTGCTACAGCGAGGGAATAGTGTTTACCTGGAGCGTGCTTATCAAGTCCAATTATTTTTGAATTCATAAAAACATCCAACAACAACCATCGAACAAAATCAGAAAAAGACTTTGTCAGTTGCTGTATTTGGGATCAGTTGGGTTTGTAAGATAGAAATGAAAAAGACTGAAAAATTATCACTTATCTGGAATCCTGAGAATGGATGAAAGAAATTCTCATGTTAGAGTATCTGAATGATTAGAGATTTTATTGCGATGTGCATTCTGGTCCTTTGCTGAGATAGATTTATTGAAAGCAGATAACCATGTGCGTCTTGAATTTGAAGTCATCTTATTGCAATAAAGACACTAGATTAAAAAACGAACGCTTAATCGTCTGCCATTTCATTTTGTTTACAGTCACCCTTAATTCCAATGTAATTACAATGTGATTTGGAATGATCGATCATGTTAGTCAAGGCAACAGTTTGCACTGAGGCAGAGGGTATTTGCTTTTTGGTTTACATTGTTGAGATTTTATTGGCCCTAATTTACAATAAGAAAGTTATCCTTAAAGCTCAAGAACAGTGGCCCTAGTTCTCAATGAAAGAAGTTTGCTTTGCATTCTCAAACGAGTGGTAAATAACTCCTCTACGAAGCCGGTGAATCACAAGTTGATAACCCCAAGTGAATTGTCCACTTGACTCAGTTGAAACTCTCTCTTCCTATCAGCCTTAAATCCTTCTGTCTCTAGGTGACACACTGCTGTCACACATGCACACACAAACACACATAGACACACACACACACACTCACACACACAAAACACTTAACAGTTGGGATACGCTGTTAGAAAGCTTTACTTAAAAAACACCCACAACTGACAGCACTATCACACACAGACCTGCAAGTACTTCTCATCAATCAGTCTGATCCATTAATCAGATCCCCCATCCCTCAGGGAATTGTGGGGACGGGAAACCTGGCTGCCCACCGAGTGTGACAGGTGGTTGATAAAGTCACAAAGCGTTTGATCTGGCTTTGGTGCAGCCTTCAACCCTCAGGTGGAGAGGAACCTCCATTCTTTCACTCTTAGGAGATTAAGGAGGATTGTTATTCATGACTAAATTTCCCCCGAGAGTCTGAGGATGCAGCAATCACAATTAGAGATCTCTCTTGTGTAGTATCCATTAGCTCACCCTCTAATTATGTCACATTTTAAGAGGTTCAGGCTCAGATGATATGAAAGAGGCTCGTCTTTCATATTGTCTGGCTGGTAACTTCAGCTCACCAAGATGCTAAGACTTTTGAATTTTATGTGCTGTCACATGCCAAAGCAAAGTCTTACATTTATACTAGCTGCACACTTACCCCACAGACTCAGCCAACAGTTTGTCTTCTTAATATATATCGCAGCTTCCATTCTCCCTTTTGGCTCACATGCTTAACAGTTCCCTCTTCCGCTGTCTACCATGCTCTTTCCCCTTCTCTCATCTGTCTCTGTCTCCCCCTCGTCTTCTCCTTCTCCATCTGCTCTGCTGCACTACACACACAGCTGAAGACGAGGCGGGGAGGACTGCACACTTGTTTGTGAGAGAGCTCTCCAGTCGCGGAGACACACCGAGAGAGAGAGAGAGAGAGAGAGGGAGAGGGAGAGGAGGGGCTGTGCTTGTGGATGTCAGCAGTGATATCAAGCGTAGGGGAGACGGGAACGGCTTGGATGTAATTACGAAGGGCTCCTGCTGCAGACAGGAGGGGTGGGTGGTGTGTGTGTGTGTGTGTGTGTGTGTTGGGGGGGGGCGGGGGTTGTTAGGATGAACAAGCGAAGCCGCCTGTCAGACAAAACAATGACTTCCGCCCTGCATCGCAGAGTACGGCCAAACAAATTATTTCAGCTGTTCAACACAGGACTGGGAACAGAGGAAGGCTGACTGAGCTATTATGAGAGGAACCCAAATTAAGGCTTAATTAAGGGAATTCTATTTCTTAAGAACGGTACAGCCAGTACAAAGCGAGTGCATACAATTTACAAAATTGGAACTTTCCCTTGTCCTTCAAAGTCTTATGGTTGTTTCCATTTTGTTTTCATATCCTGATGCTGCTCCCGTTTTCTCCAGTCCCACCCCACCTCCTCTGGTCATGCTAATGATGTACCCTTTGGGGTTTGCTAATACTCAATGAGTAAATAGCCCTGAAACCCACGGGGTGTCTTTTGCAGACAAACATCTTACTCACGTTATTTGAGATTTTCCTGATGATGAAATAGCTTTTTTGCAAGCTCACAGCTTGGAAAAACAAACTAGACTGCATGTTTAAACTTTCTTAAGTCAGGACACAGGACTCCTATTAGCTTCTCAGATGAATACTCTTAATATAAGTTTTGATTCAGATCTAAGTGAGCTGCACAGCCATCACTGTTGCAGGGTTTCCATTCAGTAACACTATCATATGAATTCCTTACAATACGATTTCATCACAAGGATGTCTCTAAGACTGAAAAGTGGGCGGGGGGGTCCACAGATGTTCATGCAGGTGCAGACCATGAGTCTGCGTCCAGCTGGTTTGAAAGAAGAAAGCCAATGAAAAATAGTTTTTTGATTTTTATAATGTCGGTGAAAAGTCAATTAATTACTTTCCAAAAGAATAAGTATTACTGACAGGTATAATCCAAATGTGAAAGGTTTAAACCAAAGCGCCATCCTGTCAGTGAGGATAATAGGATTATTGGTGTTACAGTTGCAGGTGAAACAGGCAAAAACCTCAAATTACTGTTTATTCTGGATGACTCTAGTGTTTTACAAAACAAGGTGGGTCTGTAAATGGCTAGATGACAAAGAGACAAAACAAAATATTAAGGTGTCACCTGCAAACCATGTGAGTGTTTACTAGTTAACTGAACAGAAAAATCTTGATTAATTTTCAAATCGAATAAGGTAAATTGAAGCAGTTGGACAATTTGTTGCAATTTCACTTACAATATGTCTTCATTATGTATAGTACACTTACTTACCATCAAGTCTGGCACTGTCAAACACAAACAGCATTTCTTTTGGCGAATTTCTCCATTGCAAAGTGCTGAAATGTCTTTTAATACCATATTACCTCTAGATACTTGAGATCATATTTAATTTCTGGATCAGTTTGTGAAGTTGTAATTAAATGTGGCTGTAATTTAAATACATTAAATTTAATGTATTAACATTAAATTTAAATTTACTGTTAATATTTAATTAAATGGTAATATTAAATATTACATTTAAATTTAATGTTAATACAACCTGGAAGAACTGGGATGAGATTTTTTTTGTCCAAGCAATCTGCTTGTGTTGTTATTTCTTCTGAGTGTCTATAGAAATAGCTTGCTGTGTGTTCTATATAAACATAGCTGTCTCTTCTGCTTTCTTCCTGATGACACTGAAATCCATGAATATAGAATCTGCTTATTTATACCCAAACCTGTTTACTCTTTAACTTAGTGGAAGTACCAGTACCAGGGACTCAATGGACCATTTGCTTGAGGCCCCTCTACAGGCCAGAAATATTATTACTGGCAGTGCAGACCAGGTTCAGGGTGTAACTTTGACTTGACTTTGGAAAACACAGGAAAAAACAAGAATCTGCCGCTTTCCTCTGGGTATGTGGGCAGCAAAGATAGACACATACTAGTACAGTTAGACCTTTCTTTAACAGGAATATCTCAAGACTAACCACAGAAACGGATTCCTAACAAATCGACCTACTGTAACCCCAAAATACAAAAAGGTGAACTGTGCCAGTCTTAAAATAAGCAGGATTTAGACTAAATGTAACAGTTATGGATATATGTTGCACAGGATAACCTGTGTCAGCTTGGCTCTCTCTGTTACTCTTTCTCATACACACAAACATGTAGCTCAAAGTGTCAGAATTTGAGATGAAAGTCTGGTTTCACTCTGAGAGAGAAGCTGATGCAAAACAGACGTATGCAGGACATACTGTTACTCTCAGCTCCCAAAACATGTGACGGCAGACACATATATTCTTGCGAGCAGGAGCAATAGCAGAAGCAAAGATGGAACAAGACCGGGAAAAGAAAGACAGTAGCTGTCACAGCAGAAAATAAGACTTCTGACGCTTTCATCTGTCATCTAGTTGCCATAAATCTAAATCCTGTGCACCTGTGGAATGATTATTAAAATCACCAAGAAAGGAACTGAAAATGTGTGGGAGGGAAACCGTTCTCTAAACTTCTTTTGCTCCCAGATTTAGACAGCTCCTGGAGCTCTCGTTTGATGAGACTGTAGAAAACAATATCGGTAGAGGTCTGTTTTGAAAGATCCACTCTTTATTTTTTTCTTGAAGCGTACCAACTGCTTTCATGTTGGACAGTTTGAAAAGTTTTTTTCAAGTTAAAAGCTTCCATCAAGTTCTTCATTGTGCATTCGAATCTGCTGAAGAACTTTCCGCTTTCACAGAAAGACTGTTCTTAAATCCTGCTATCTCTACATGACATAATTTGAGACTTTAGTTGTGTTGAATGGTGTGTCACTTTTAGTTCAGGAACTGCCATTGAAATTCAAATGAGAACTTTGAAGAAATTCATGACTAAAATTAAGTGACTAAAATTGACCCTCCATTAATGAAATTAAGATGGTTATTAAATCTCTGTGTCGAAGAAACTGTTCATTCGCGATTAGAAACTAAACTTGATGTGCTGTGATTGTTCACTATCATATATACACCTATACTGCATATGCAGCTACTTTTTAAACATGGTGAGCGGTTCGATTTTGGATTAACTATTTATCATGTAGATGAATATTTAAGCAACATGATTTTTGTTTGACATGAAAATTTACTGGCACTTCCACGGATATGAATGCCTATTATTTTCTCTCTAAATGCAAAACCAGATAGTCTCCTGATTTTTTTTTTTTTTCCCTTAATGTTGGAAGCTAGCTGCCATATTCACAAAGCTGTGATTCAGCTGCCTTCAGAAGCCATAGTTTCATATGGAATTCCATTTTGACAAAAATTACCTTGCGAATCCCAGAAATGTATTCAGGGATTTCAGAAGCACGCGACTCCGAGACGTTGACCTTGTAAATCATACCAAACCTAAATGAACTAACACTGAAGTCTGATCTATTATCCACTGATGGAATAAATGTTAACATGAACCTTTAACAAGCACATGTTAAGAACAATAGCTGATTAATTTACATTAAATTTGTCATTCTCATTTACATCCCACAAAGGAGCCTGGTTATATACATACATCTATATATATATATGTATATATATACACATATATACAGCTCTCGAAAAAATTAAGAGACCACTCCATTCCATTCCAGTATCTGTTGAATTCCAACACAAGCACACCTCATTCTACTTAATGAGGAACTGATTAGGTGATCACCTGAACCAAATCTTATTTAACGAGGAAGAGTATAAAAACCACTGCTGTGATCATCATTATCCTCTTGCAATGGGCAGCTGGATGGCAAAAACAGTGCTAGTAGTACCTCAAATGAGCTCAATGAATCAAGCCACGTAGGAGGGGTTATCCTGAAAGAAAACTTGCTTCCTTCTGCTCTGAAAATGTTCCCCAACTCTGAGGATTGGTTTTTCTAGCAGGACAATGTTCCATGCCATACAGTTAGGTCAATCAAGGTGTGGATGAAGGACCACCAGATCAAGCCCCTGTCATGGCCAGCCCAATCTCCAGACCTGAACCCCATTGAAAACCTCTGGAATGTGATCAAGAGGAAGATGGATGGTCACAAGCCATCAAACAAAGCTGAGCTGCTTGAATTTTTTTTTTTTTTTTTTTTTTCCCTTAATGTTGGAAGCTAGCTGCCATATTCACAAAGCTGTGATTCAGCTGCCTTCAGAAGCCATAGTTTCATATGGAATTCCATTTTGACAAAATTACCTTGCGAATCCCAGAAATGTATTCAGGGATTTCAGAAGCACGCGACTCCGAGACGTTGACCTTGTAAATCATACCAAACCTAAATGAACTAACACTGAAGTCTGATCTATTATCCACTGATGGAATAAATGTTAACATGAACCTTTAACAAGCACATGTTAAGAACAATAGCTGATTAATATACATTAAATTTGTCATTCTCATTTACATCCCACAAAGGAGCCTGGTTATATACATACATCTATATATATATATGTATATATATACACATATATACAGCTCTCGAAAAAATTAAGAGACCACTCCATTCCATTCCAGTATCTGTTGAATTCCAACACAAGCACACCTCATTCTACTTAATGAGGAACTGATTAGGTGATCACCTGAACCAAATCTTATTTAACGAGGAAGAGTATAAAAACCACTGCTGTGATCATCATTATCCTCTTGCAATAGGACCAGCTGGATGGCAAAAACAGTGCTAGTAGTACCGCAAATGAGCTCAATGAATCAAGCCACGTAGGAGGGGTTATCCTGGAAGAAAACTTGCTTCCTTCTGCTCTGAAAATGTTCCCCAACTCTGAGGATTGGTTTTTCAAGCAGGACAATGTTCCATGCCATACAGTTAGGTCAATCAAGGTGTGGATGAAGGACCACCAGATCAAGCCCCTGTCATGGCCAGCCCAATCTCCAGACCTGAACACCATTGAAACCTCTGGAATGTGATCAAGAGGAAGATGGATGGTCACAAGCCATCAAACAAAGCTGAGCTGCTTGAATTTTTTTTTTTGGCCAGGAGTGGCATAAAGTCACCCAACAGCAATGTGGAAGACTGGTGGAGAGCATGCCAAGACGCATGAAAGCTGTGATTGAAAATCAGGGTTATTCCACCAAATATTGATTTCTGAACTCTTCCTTAGTTAAAACATTAGTATTGTAATGTTTAAAAATGAATATGAACTTGTTTAGGTCTAAAAACACTTCATCTTTTTTGTTATTTTGACCATTTGTCGTTTTCTGCAAATAAATGCTCTAAAGGACAATATTTTTATTTGGACTTGGGGAGAACTGGTGTCAGTGGTTTATAGAATAAAACAAAAATGTTCATTTTACTCAAACATATACCTATAAATAGTAAAATCAGAGAGAGTGATAATTTTGCAGTGGTTTCTTAATTTTTCCAGAGCTACACACACAGTAAATGTTAACAGCCATTATTCATGTGATGACGATATGTTCTGTAAGATGGATCATCCCTACTTTTCTAATGTGTATGAGCCACAGTCATGACCCAGTTTGTGGCAATGATTTTTCTACCACATGTGTTTTCAAAGGTCATTCCTGTCATACAGAAGACATATTGAAGCAGAAAGCCACTTCTTACAGGTTATTCTCTATGATATATTGATTTTTAAAAATTATTATACAATTCTTAAACAATAGGGTAAATAGGTATGGGTATTAAAATATACCCAACACAGCACACCAAGCCTAATGAAATTCTTTTACGTAAAGTAACACCATAATCAGATCTCTCTTGACAACCATCCAGTTAAACTGTTCTTAGTGTCTGTAATAATCAGTAGTGAGCACCACTTCAAGAGGACAAAGTTATGAGTCAATGTAAGTAATATCACTGTAGATGTGTATGTCACAATACTGTGTTAACACAATTATGAACAGAGTGAAAAGCATCTCAACAGACAGCTACAAATGTGAGATGACAGTTTTCTCATGTGAGTGCGAAATGTATTCACTGACCCACTGCAACAAAATGTAGCAGTGCTGAATTACCCTGTTGGTCCCCATTGATAGTAATAAATGTCACAATAAAATGTAACTGTAATGATCACATCATGGTTAACGCAACATACTGTAGGTATTATAGTTGTTGAGGTCACATAACCAAGTGTATGTGAATCTGGTCACTTATGGGATGAACCCACTGAGAATTCTCTCCCAACTTTGCAGTTACCTTCAGCTCTACAGAGCATTTTAGAATTTCTCAGCTTATTGTTTTTTGGTTTTCAGGCTGGGAACTTTACTGTTTTGGTTCACTCTCACAGCTCTCATTAGCACTTGTTTCCAGATGCAGGCAGCAAAAAACCCATTGTACACTACCTCTTAGGCACCAAACAGCAGACAGACAAAGTTAGCAACTAGCTAGTCAACGCAGTGGAACGTATGGCAGGAGTTGGTAGAAACCAAAAATACAGCTAAAATGAGAGGGAATATGGGACTTACATTCGCCAAGCGGCCTGAAACATGACTCCAAATGAATAATAATGTTGCTCCGTATCTGCTGGATGTGTAAATGGGCGAGAGTTTGCCAACACATTTTCCCCTTAGCGATTCTATCAGGTGATAGTACGTCTATGTTGTGTCTACCGCTTGTCCTGTTGCAGCTCTAATGAAACTAAGACAAAAAATGTATTTTAAAAATTAAAGCAGGTAAAATAAAATGTAACTGTAAAGAAAATATTTTGTCAGTATAGAAAAGTGAATCCTCCACGATGTTTAGTCTTGTGGAATCAGGTAAATGCATGTTTATGTTTCCCTGCCTGCTCAGCATCATTCCCACAGTCATCCTCTCTCATTTATTCAAACTGGATCAAACTGCTGCTCCCTGGGAGGAACTCGTCATGGGATATGTGCGCGTGGAGGCTCTATCTGGTGCTAATGGACGCAGCTGGTTTGAGTGGCCTATTTATGAGCACTTCATGTGAGTCATGGAGTGCTCTCCAAATGAATTGCAGCTAGCAACACAACAGCACAGCTTCAGGTGACCTGATGCCGCGGATGTGAGCTGGACAAGAAAATAATTCACTATTCTAAAGCAGCTGTCTCACAAAGCTGGAAATCAGACTCTGCCTTTAATGTAGCATGAAAAATTGAATGAAAACTATGTTAATTAGTTTTGTTTGTGGGAAATTTTCAGTACAAAGGAGCTTCATTATATTTTGTGGTAATCACTTTGCTGTCACAAAGTCTACCTTGCTCCCTTGATAATCCTGCTAAGTGCTTTCAAGTCGCCTAAACCCTGCACTCGTTTCATTTTTCATCTTCTTCTCTCAATTTCTGCTTTGGTGTGACATCAAAGAGGTGGAACTACAAACACGCTGCATTTTTCTTTCAAGTAATCGGAGATAATAGTACAAGATTACTGCCAAACCTAATTTGTCCAAGTGCATTAGAATAACCACTGAAACTTGGCAGCAGGTCTTTCACATCAGAGGCACTGCTTTGAATTGCACCTGTGTACTGAAAATTGGTTTGATGGAAAAGGCTCATACTGCAAATCAAATAAGAAGATGCAAGCGGTGCATTTCATTCCGTTCCGTGTAGAGCATGTATGTGTAATTTGGATGTCCTCAGGGTCCACGAGGCACGTTGTTATAGGATGGAGAGCTGTGAAATGAATGAAAAAAGCCTGAAAGTGTTGTTTTCCAATAGCAACAATTAAAAAAAAGATGAGTTATGAGATGAGATGAAATGCACGAACAACGTCAGGACCCTCGTGCTTGAACCCATCTGAATCATCACTTTATTTCCTCCCACCTCCTATGACTCTGTTAATATGTTCCAGTTACCTCGCAGCAGGGTTGGTTTTGCTTGACCATGTGAAAGGCTGGACAACCTGCAATGCAGAGGGCAAATCTGCTATATTTAGTTTGGCGTATACTATGACATATCAGACTACAAGACAATTTCCCAGCGAAGCAGGTTGTAGTTCAAGGTTCATGGAGAGTTCTCAGTGAGCTACGGTGAAAGTGAAATATTTCAAATTTTAATTGTAACTCATAACAAAGTGCATTAACTCCTAGTTTTAAACCTTATTTAAAGGGTGAATCGTTACAAAGAGGTGGGGGTGTGAGGATCTAATACCTAACAGGTGTAAAGAATCTCAAAGACAAGTAATATGATCTTTTGGTTTGTGTTTACTTTTATATAATAGCTTTGATGCCAAGTTTGGGACAGGCTGGAGCCATGCCATGGCATATAAATCCACACAGGAAACAGTGTGAGAAAATCCTTTCATTAACCTGATGAAAATCATCTAATCTACTATTAATCTAATCTGATGCCATATATTTTGTATGTTGTTAAAACAGGAATCAGAGGACAAAGACAAGTTTGCATCTAATTCTCACAAGCAAGCTTTAGGTTTCTAGAAATGTCTAGAGCTAATTAATACACCGTGAGAAAAAGTCCCAAGGCATATACGTTAGAAAGTTATTTTATTTTTGTAACCACAGACAGACACATTATCATAATAATTAATAAATATTTTGTAGCACAAAATATCAATGCCATTACTAAATATTACAAAGCTTAATCATTTTAGACTAGTAACATTAAAGAAAATAAATGCTATTAATGTTATTATTATCGTTATTGTTATTATTATTGTTTTTATTCTCATTACTATCATTGGAATTAATTTATCACAACTTTTTGTAATGGATAAAATATGTATTCTGAGGTCATTCTATCACTATCATCATCCTAGTTCTGGCAATATTTTCAAGCTAAAAACAACAACACTGAAGATACATTTTGTCACATAGGGCATCACGACCTAGCAAAACATAGCTGTGAACTGTGGATTCCCCACACACTTGTAGAAAGCTACCTTTTTTAATTCAAAGCATCATTGAAATGAATTACTTGAAGGTTGTATACATGCATCACATTTTATAGTGTTTGGTTGTCCATATACTGAACAGGAAACATGAGAGGAAGTGATGTACAGATTTTAGTAAACATGAGTCGAGTCCTTTCATTGGCGGATGGTATGAACCGCCCACCTGACTCCGTCCAGAGATCCACAGAGGTTCAGCATGTCCTCTTGCAGTTTTCTGTCAAGTGCCTTATTTCTCTTCTCCCCCTCTCTCCACAACCACGGTGCTAAAATTCCATCTGGAACACACAGAGAAATACGTTAAACCAAGGACTTTCACATTAAGCGCAGCCTTGTGTTTGATGATACCCGCAGCATCTAGATCAGTCAGATGCATATACAGTAGTTGTTGTAAAGTGTTTCAGTTACTGTCAGTAGAAACATTGAATATTTGGGGGTTTGTCCGACATAGTTATGGCCCCTTTCGTACAGATTTCATACAAGATTTTACCCCTCTCTGTCACACTCCCCTCCACCTCTGCACTGCACCAATTTCAAATGACTTTATTATATGAGAACGTCTTTCCAGAGAGTCCTAGGTACATAAGTTATGACTGAGAGGTTGTTTTAATGGCAGAAAACAGGAGAAAAGGCAGGTTCTCGATTGTTCTCAAAATAAGGATTATGGGGGAATTAGTTTCAGAACGTTTGTCCTCTTTCAAAAATCGGCTAAGAAAAATGAGGCACGACAGCAAGCAATGGGGCTTTGAGGTAAATGCGCTCCTAATTCTGAGATATATCTACCTTTAGAGCTGGAGGGAGGGTTACACAAAACGGCCCTTGACCTGAAGATCAGACTGTGGTTGTAGTGTGGCACAGTGGTTGTGTGAGTGAGCGCAGAGCAGGGCGTCCCTGCAAAAGGAAGCCTTACTGTGGTAAAATGAACAATGCAGGTGATGGCGATGATGAGAAGGCCGATGATGATGGAGGCGATAGCAACGTAGAGAGCGTTCCCGCCCAGCCGCCTGGACCCATCGTAGTCACCATTATAATAACTTTTTCTAGACTGAGAATAAGAAATCACTTTTACATGCAAAACTCTGTCAATACATTTGAGGACTTTAAAAACCGCAACAATAACAAATCCGCTAAGGATGTGATCAGTCCCAGAAAAAAAAGAAAGCTGATTAAGGCCTTTTTGTTGAAACTAACCAAATTTTGGAAACTTTGACTAAGTGTCATCTAAAGCTTCCAAGCCTGTTTCGCAGGCAAGTTGTCACACGGTATAATGGTTAAATTGTGTTCTCTAAAATGCTGGTAAAACCACAGTTACCAGGCCTGCAGACAGAGACCCGGACTGGTAACAGAATACAGCCTAGTTTGAGGTTTGGCCACTAACTGAACATTAAGATCATCACTGTGCAAGATGGCAATTTCATTTCATTTTCCAAAATGGAAGATCAAGTAGGTTTGTTTGACGGGCAGAGCAGGTGTGTGTGTGACTGGGTTACGTCTTAGTGTCCAACATTTTCACGCACAACACAGCATGTCAGAACGCCGTGTAACTGAAACAGGTTCAACACCCTGAAGAGAGAACACACGTCTGTTCTCCCTAACACATTACTTCCTCCATGACACACAGCAGCACATCTGCATACTGTACTATGACATATATACAGGAGGTGCTGTCAGCTTAGCAGAGGTACGTAGCAAATGCTTACCATGATAGAGTAGACCAGGGCCACGATGTTGACGGGGTATGCAGGACAAAAGCAGGTGAAAATAGTCAGACATAGGTAGCTACGGAGTGGAGGTGGAGGTTCCTGATCCTCTATAGAACCATGGTCAAAAAATGCACTCCCACTCAGGGAACCTTTCACTTGTGGATTTAGGACTCCGAGAGCCATTGTACTTGACTGCAATGAAAAACAGTCAGGGGGTGAAAAACAACCAAATTAAAAAGTTTGAAACGTTATGAATAAGCTGCAAATAAGCAGAACCTGAAAGAACAGAAATCCAACTTGAGGAGCTGAAGTCCAACTTCTAACTTGAAAACGTTTGAAACCAGGAGTTCAAAAGTCCCGTTGATGAGTCTGTTGTGTTGCGTGCCAGTTCTAGTCCTCTTCCGAAGCTGGAAAAAAATTAAGTTTGTGGGGAGAGAGTAGAGAGGGAGTGAGGTAAGAGAGAGGACAGGATCCCTAACCCTGCTGGCCTCCATCCAGGACCCTCCCTAGGTAGAAGTGTGAGGGATCAGACTGTTTACCACTGCTGGCACCTCACGGAAACACACAACATGCTGATACATGGAAATGATCCCCTTTGACAGTTCAGTGCCATCTAACGTGTATGAATGTTGTTAACACAGTTAACCACACACAGTGTAGGAGGATCAGGGATTCGGCTGCACCCCTTACCCCTATGTTTTTGATTGTCTGGAACTGTCGCAGTTCAATTTAAAACGGATGGAAACAGTTGAAACAATCAGGCTGTGCATGGGAACTATCACATTTACTGTATCTTTGAATCGTCTCGTCATTTGGAGCTTTTAACTCTTTTAACTTTGCTGGGAATGTCATTAGTTTTGCAAGATTCCCTACAATCATGTTCTCCACATAATGAATTGCAATCACTTGCAGTGGTGGACTGAACGACGGACAGATTGATGTTGCCAACCCTACGGCCATGCTGGTACCGTGGCTAAAAGCAATTGATGGGCATCTCCCTGATCTGAGAGGCAGAGGCATGTGGTCAATGAGAAAGGCTAACAGACACGGCACCAGGGCCACAAAGGGTCAGGTCAGGGCCCAGAGTAGACAGAGTAATGGTGGCAGGCACAGAATGTAACTGTCACAGGTTTTTGAAGCCTCTATGTTAAGAAAGTTTATATAATTATGGCATCTTTTGGATTATTATTTTGGCAAGTTTATGCTCGTAGAAAAACGGTCCTGTCGAAAACTGGGTCGGTGGTTTCAAACCAAATACGCAAGAACGATTAGTTTGCACGAGTTTGTGCACAGAATGAAGAGCAGCACAAATGGTCAACTTGGACTCTGAAGGCTACGTGAGAATCTAAACAAACAAAATATACATTTTCAAACCTGGTGTCCTCGCTGATATTTTCTGCCACCATTGACACTTTTTTTCTTCAATTCATGGTAAAACAAGAGAGTGGTTTTCACTCAAGAAATTCAGAGGTGCACACAATTAGCTTCAACTTTAAAATTGTCGGTGCTGGACACTTGTTGTGGAAGTCAGAATATTCGGGGTCAAAGTTTTTGCCAGAAAGGCATGAATCTCCAGATCAAATCCTCTTGGTGAGGGGGTGTCATTTTTTATACTTCCACGAGAGGTCACCAAATTCATAAAATTATTACAGGGAGAGCTTTAAGTTGAATTCATTTTATATAAAGACTGGGAGAAAAACAGGTTCGCAAAATTAAAGGTTGCATTCCGGCACCTAAGATTGTATGCCATCGCTGGTCAGCAAAAAAAAACAGTCACAGTCAAATGCTTTAGAATAATTTATTAGGATTTTAAAATTGAAATTGTCAGAAAAAAAAAACAAAGAAAATAATAAAAGCATTGCTGTAAAGCTTGGCAGAGGACAGCCCAAATCTTAAACTTTAACTGAGCTCATGTAGAGCTACACGCTCCATTCAAAGCATTGGCCCTTTTCCTTACATCAACACAACAAAAAGACATCATTAAAATCAATATACAAGGGGAACAAGATCTCAAAACAGAAAAATATAGTTTCTTTTTTTTCTGAAAATAAGTCTTAATGCCGCAGAATTATCCACACGTCGTCTGCTATTACCAATAATAGTACTATTTTCATATGTAAGGTAAAAAATAACTTATTGCTTTATTGTAAGTTAAAAAGTTACAGTGTTGGTGTCCAGCAGTAGTTTTGTGTCGTGTCCCAGGTGGTCTGACAGAGGAACTACTGGCTGGATCAGGAAGTTTTCTGCTGTGCTGAACATCAAACAGGCTGCAGCAAGAAGGCTGAACAAACAGCCTACTTGTGTTTTGCAAATGTTGAATTCGTTCCAGCTTTTTGACTTTTCCTGCCAGCCAGTGTTGTCTGTACTGAGGTCCTGTATCAGAGCCGACTGGGAGCGAGACCCTGTTCCATTTCTGGTTCCCTGCCCAAACCCCCTCTGTTCACCACTACACGGAGCAGCAACTCTATATTAACAATAATATGTCGGTTCCAGAGGAGCACAAATTTATTAAAACTAAATATGAAATGGGAGGGAGGCAGGGGAGAGGAGCAGATGAGCCAAAATGGAACAGGGCGATCGTTTTTTTTTTTCAGTACCAAAAAAGAGGCAATCGAAATGCTCCTTCGTTGCCAAAAGTAGTTCCATATTACACCTTGATGTATGCGCACAACACTCACTCACACACACTCAGACGCAATCACATGCACCTTCAATAGTGATAAGAGGACAGAACATGACCATGATGTTTCCTACAATTGCTTCTCTGAGAATGTCCTTCATTTGTTTTCACGGTGGAGAACACCGCATTAAAGAATTTTTTTTAAAAAAAGAAAATAAACAAAAGAACATTAAGAAGTGAATCGCACAAAAAAATATATATAATATTTTCAGAAAAAGAGGAAGTCAAGTCAACCCCCGACCCCATGAACCCCTGATTTCTCCTGGTTAAAGTTGTTATTCTCCCGTAGTCCATCATCTTAATCTGAAGTAGTTTTCATGAAGATGCAAGAAATCTGGTTCATCATGGTGTTAAAACTATAAAGTCAAAGTTGCTTTTTCAAGAAGCAAAGCACACAAAGTGATGACTTTGTAACAAAAACAGCTTTTTCAACGTGTTTTGAACGAGCACGCCAGACGAACTCCTGGAAGCTCTCAACAGTCACGTCACTGAGGCGACGCCGGAGCCGACTGGCCAACAACGTACACATATACCATATGCATACTGATCAAAGTAGTGAGATGACCGCACAAAGTAGTAGATGACATCGTGCTGTTAACCCTTTCCAAACCAACCAATGACATGCCAGCCGGTTCAGTAACCCCTCCACCCCCCACCCCAACGTCTATGTACAATATCTTACAGGAAGACATAAAAACATTGCTTTAAAACCAATTACAGAATAAAATACCTTACAGATTATCATTATTATGTCAATATTAATAACAATATTACAAAGGTTTTGTTTTTAAAGACTACCAAAATATACATTTTAGTTTTTTTCCGTGTTTCCATGAAGCTGGAGTTTAAAAAAAAGGACTTTTGTTGGATTTGTTCTTTCTTTGTTAAAAATGGTTTTCAGACAAAGACCCATCTCGCACGGCGTTTTCTCTTTCTGGTCACATCAGTAACAGCTTTGAAGGATTTCATGATGAAATGAAATATCACATTGAAATAAAATAATAGTTAAAAAAAAAAACTCAAAATAGTCCTGTGTGTCTTTGTAGAAGATGACAAATGTATCCTCGGAGATTTTTTTGTTTTTTGTTATGTTTTGTTTTGTTTTTGTTTTTTTGTTGTTTTTTTTGCAGTTTTCTTTTCTCAGCTTCGAAAGAAAAGGATAACAGTGGGTGGAATCTAGTTATTAGACTACATGAGGACAAAAGAGGTGAGACGGGGACGTTATGTTGAAGTGAGATTAGTACAGCAAAACAAGAGTTCAGGATTTAAAAAGATATTCAGTCGGTGGGTGAAGCCACAGGGAGCCAGGAGAGCCCGGTAGAGCCTGTGGCCAGCCAATCAGGTTGTGCCATCAGTGGGCAGCCAGCATTGTGATTGGCTCATCAGCAGAGGAGGAGCCCTCCCATCTTCAGTGACCTGAGTCTTCTCAGTGGTAGCCATTAGTAAATGCAGTAGCAATCAGAGGACCCTGAGGACACACAAACAAGAGTGAATACACTCTCTATTTGCTTTGTGAATACATAAGCGCATCCATGCATTTATTCAAGTGTGTGTAGGGTGTTTGTGTGTGTGTGTATGTGTGTGTGTGTGTGTGTGTGTGTGTGTGTGTGTGTGTGTGTGTGTGTGTGTGTGTGTCTGACCTACCCCTAGACCGTGACCGAACCCTGTGCTAGGGGCGGGGCTAGCGGCGCTGATGTAGCTACTGACTCCTGAGTCCTGATTGGCTGCAGCATACAGGTCAGCCATTGGTCCAGGGCTGCTGGTGCCCAGGAAACCAGCTGTGCGTGAAGGGGTGGAGCCTAAGAGACAGAGGAGACGAGTCAGTCTTAAACACTAGAGGGCTTTCTACACACACAAACACACACACACACACACACACACACACACACACACACACACACACACACACAAGTCTAAAAATATTCTTTTATTTGTCCAAGCAGGCCATTGTACTCACAGTCTACCTAAGGCAAGCATACAAACATGCACAAGCAGACACACGGTTTGTCTCAGCACATCTCACGCACACACACACACACACACACACACACACACACACACACACACACACGTACCTCTAACTACTGCTGCTGCTGCGGCTGCTGCCATTGGTCCATATGCAGTCAGGGGAATGGCTGTGGATTGCACCAGATAAACCAAATTATTGCACAGACAACTCACTGTGGATCACTCTCATATCAAAACATAAGTAACAATCTACATCTGCTCACACATCTGTCACCTGATTTAAATCCAACTGGTGGAGGGAGTAAAATCCAAAAACCAACTGCACCAATGATATAACACCCAATAACATCCGGTTTTAGGCTCTTTAAATAAGGAACAAAATAATGTTGCTGAGAAAACGGGGAAGACGACATTTCCAAGTAAAGATCTAAGTAAAACTTAGCACCACTGGATGGCAGTATAAGGACAGAGCTGCTTGTAGATCAGGGGTCTTATTCACAAAACATCCTACGGCTAAATGTGAAACTCATAAAAACTTAAGGACTCCAAAGTTCGTGGTGTATGAGTAAATCGCAAAGCACTGTAGAGCTAAAAGTAAGTCCGTTTCTGATATAAGTAGGAGGGCAGTCCTGAAAAGTCCTAAGTCACTAAAACCTGCTCACAATCACCTAAATACTGTGCAGATAATGCAGAAAAGTACAACAAAAATGAAGTTCTGAACGCATATTGTGATGGCAGGTGAATTTAAGAATCAAATCATCTCAACAACAAATCAAAACAATCCAATAAGGTCCGGAGATGACAGTCTGCACAATATCTCTGCTGCGAGAAATATTCCTCAAACCAAAAATGTGCTATTCAGATCCACATTTGTTTGACAGTTCGTGAAGTGTAAATTAACTAATCCACAAATGAAATAAATGTATGAACCTGATTTCATTTCAATATAAAATTACTCCATCAGAGGATGAAGATTTGATCAGACAGGAAAACTTAATAGTTATAAGATAATCTTTTACTTTGTTTCTTAATATATAAATTTGTGACATAATTTGGAAAATATGTATATATAAATATACATTTAATTCATAATTTAGTTAAATTTTATTTTTAATTAGATTTAACTTTTTTTAATTTAAGTTGTTTTTGTTTTTTTTAATTTAATGTAATTTCTAGAGTAATTTAATTAAACATTTAATCTCATTTCATTTTTACCCTTTGACCCCGCACCTTATCTTAGCTTGGGAGTTCTCTCAGTTTGTCAGGAAGTCACTCTCAGCAGCTTCGTGAACAGCTCTTTTCTAGGAGCTTTTAGCACCATTAATGGTAAGATAAGACACTTTGTAAATAGGACCCCAGAATTCACAGGGAGAGATAGCTCATTGTAAGTTTAAGGGGTCATTAGTGGAGCCACAGCATCACAGATTTCTCTAAAGATGCGTTTCTACAACAGCTGAAAAATCACTTGAGTGTAATGATTGTACAAAACTACAAACGCTTTTGCCCACTTTGTCCCCTGAGGACAATGGTTTACTGTTAGAGTAACAATAAACTGTTCTCATCACTAGAACAGTCGCTTTACATACCACTTACAGGAATAGTTCGACATATACTTGTGTATGTGATGTTCAGATTGAAACCACTCTGAAAGTCTGTAGTGACTCTCGAAAAAAACTTTCAAATAAACCTAAACCTCATATCCAATGTCAAACAGGATCAAACAGGATAATGAAAACGCAGCCTTAGACCTCTGAATCCAAACTGATCCTTGGTCAGTTAAGCTTTTGCTCTACATTGCATCTTTGAAGATTCTCAGACATCCGGGTGCATTTAGCAGCAGTACTGCAAAAACGCACAGCAGTTTCATTTGACTTTCTGCTCCTAAATATCTTTGTTTTGTTTTGTTTTTTTTCCCTTTCTGGGCCCTTGGAGGAGTGAGGAGCCACTGACCTGCCAGCTCAGGGGGGTGGGATGATGTCAGGAGTGGGGTCCTCTCTAAATGGAATTCTAGAAACAGAGAAGGTCGAGAGAGAGCGCCTTGTAAATACAGTCACCATCCACCGGCCAGACTATAAAGCCACACAAACTCAGACATGTAGCCACAGTAGAAAGTTAACATGGAGACACAGGCACAGCAAGTTAAAATCTACAGTAATGAAGAGCAGGAAGGGGGGAGCAAAGGAAAAGGAGGGGCGCCACAGCCAAATGAAAGGGGGTTACATAAGTAGATAAAATAAACACAGAAGAATATAAGAGGAAAACAGGCAAATATCCCAAATCAAAGGACAATGACCAACATTTGAGATTTGAAACATGTGTAGCGAGGGAGGAAAGTTTGAAAAGCAACAGGAACAATTTAAAAATCAAACTGTTAATATCCACAAGCAGCCAGAGACTCTAGTGATGTTAATATGGTATTAACCGTGTGTCAGTGTATGTATCCCTCCACATGGGTCTCCTAGTTGGAATACATTTCATGACCCCGGTGCTCACAGCTGAATCAACTACTACATGCCACAGCCCGTATCCTTTAGCCTGCCTTCTCTCCACGTATAAAGCCTGAATCAGCTGTAAGGTGAATTACGGACTTACCTGGGAACTGATAAGTGTAACCAGGCGCGATTCCAGAGTAACTGCGACTGGTGTAGGTAGTAGTCTGAAAACCTGGGTAGCCTGTTAGAAAGAGAGAAAAACTCATCAGTTCTGTTAACTTGGCTTGAAAAACACACTTGAAGACAACCTTTAAATAATTTGCCAAGTTTTGAGGAGATTGATCTGCTGGGAAACACAAAAATGATGATTACAGATGCTAAACTTTGGTGCTCAATACTAGCTGGTATCTCTTTAGCTGACACAGGTCAGTGAGAGCAGGCAACCACGTTTATCTAAAGAAAACTTGGTTACTAGGATTAGGATTGTCATCATAGAGCCAATATAGC
The DNA here is from genome assembly GCF_016859285.1 of Xiphias gladius. Lineage (NCBI taxonomy): Eukaryota > Metazoa > Chordata > Actinopteri > Istiophoriformes > Xiphiidae > Xiphias > Xiphias gladius. The sequence continues at coordinate 22,531,295 of NC_053420.1, read as the reverse complement.
CATTCATTTTGAAAATGGAATATGAGCGAGTCAATACAGCTGGTGCCTCAGCTGCGGCAGAGAGTTTTAACTAACCAGTCTCCTATCAACTATTTGCGTCCGCTCTGAGGCAGCAAGTAGGAAAGGTATCCGAGGCATGTCATGTCACAAACGCTGCATTATGTTTAATGTTCTCTTTGTCTCCTTCTGGGTTCATTTTAATCAGAATATTTTGGGTTTAAAATGAAGTTCTGGTGCAGCTCATCTAAATGGGAAACATGGTGATTTAGAAGATTTAGACCAGTTGCCGACAAACCAAACCTGATGTGATCGACCTGTATAGCCGATATTGACACTTTCCCTTCTTCCTCTCTCAAATGTCCATTAGAGGGAGCCAAACAGCTACAAATGGCACGAGAGTCGCACTCAGTTTGTTTTTTTCAATTTCTCTTTTCGAGTGATATTTCACTCCACCGTGTAGGACTGTATCGCCCTTCAGTCTGTGACCTCTACATTTTAGATACATGGTAGTTTTTTTTTCACTGGAGATGTTCGTATGAGAATCAGCTCAGAGAATAATAGCAACCAAAACAAGAATCTTAGGTCTTAAGTCATCTGGATTTTTTTCTTCAACATAACATGGGTGAAATCCAGAAATACTACATGAAAAAAGCCATTTATATGGCCAAGATATTGTCAACATGATGTGAGACTTTAGGTTTATACTGCAGCACAAAGACAAAGCAGAGAGTAAAGTGGTCTAACACTAAATTTATCACAAATTTATGGTGGAGTTCTTCAGGTATGTTCAGCAAGTTAACGTCCAAAAAAAAAAAGTATTATTACTGAGCCTATTTCAAATGGTCATCCAACTTTTCTGATCCAATAAAATATGCAAAATGTCTGGTAAACAGCTTTAAAATAGGCCTGTATTTTTGGATAAGAAAAATTTGAATTTTCAACTTTTTTAAAGCAGTAACTCTAAACTGTTCAATTATACTGTACATGTGAAAATACCTGTTCATTTCTATGGTTAAATGCATTAGTAATTGTGATATTATGTAAAGATATATTTGATAAAACCGAAAATTTAAGTCTTTATTTTGTGTTAAGCATCTTCTCTAAACCATAACACTTACTGCTTATGAATAAAACCTTTAAGGAGACTTCTCAAGGACTGGCATTTTAGCTTTTGATATATATGTATATACACTGTATTTACATATTCTTTTGGGACAGTGTATTTGCTTCGGGTATATTTGATTTGGGATCTTACCCAGCATGCCGATGCCCAGCATGAAGGCGTCCATCCCATAAGGCATCACTCTGGAGCGGCCTCTGGCTGAGCCTGTCGGCGTCATTACCTCCTTGGGCTGGGCTTTCTTACATTCCACCTAAAACATTGGAAATAAATTTTCATTTGATGTGAAGTAATACTGAGATGAAAAGCGAAACTTCACCAAACTCCACGTTTCACAACACTCCTTGGCAGAAAGCTAAATGCAGCTCAAGCAAATCCTTACGGCGTTGAGTAAATAATGCTCTAGATGTTTTGGATCATTTAAATTACAATGTACGACATAAAGTGAACATGTGTTGGAGATTTAACCTTGAAATGACTCTCGTTTCTTAATTGAAACCTCTAGCTTGATGAAAAATGTGTACCATTTTGTTGTTGATCTCGTGGAAGTGGATCTCACACACTTTCTCCACCACGTCTTCATTCTCAAAGGTAACAAAGCCAAAGCCTGGAAGACACAGAAGCAGACTCTTATTCCTGTGAAGACTCTACCTGACCTCTCCGTTTGTTCATGTTTGGGATATCCTGTGTTTTGTTTCAAAGACATATGTAGCAGAGACCCCACAACCCCAGATCTCAGCAATTACACTAATTTTAAAAAAGTGTTGCAAAAAGCACTGAATCTTCCTTTACAGTTCTGGATACGAGTAGATAATAAGACTGTTTCGAGAAATTAGAGCAAATCTTGCAGGAGAGCAAGAGACTGAAAAGTTCGATTAGGTGGATACGTAATTGACAAGTGACCGCGGCCCACTCCTCAACCTCCTCCTCTGCCTTCGTTAGCAGCCATTCCAAACACAAGCAGCTGACACCATCAGTCCGAGCCCGGCATGGCTCGCCTTTCGATCAGATGTTGGCATCATGGAGGCGCAGGGATGGGGTGTGGTTCACCAAAAGCGCAGCCCAGATATACTGTCTTCTACCCATGGTCACACCCAGTTTCTCCAACTCCACCCTCCTCTTTTCCTACTCCCTCTTTCCTCTCTCGTCTCATTAAGTTACATCCTCGCCTGTAAGCAACCTGACCCTGTATCGTCACCCTCAGCGGGCGCTGCGCTTCTGACTCACTGAGAGAGGACAGAGATAAATGAAGCAAGGGGAGGCCAAAGAAGAGGAAAGACAATAGAACGTGATTTGAGAAATATTCAGCTTTTTTTTTTCTGTGGAGGGTTCACCTACTGACTCCATCATGCTGTTTCTATTTTCATTTATGAGGACATGTTTCTGGGAATCTCACTTAGTATGCTGACACATATTAACATAGTGTACGACTATAACTCTCCGCACATACCTCTGTGTCTGTTGGTTGTTTTGTCAAACATAAGCATGGCATCATCGACCTGTGAGAACAAAGCAGAGAATAGATGAGCTACGACATATTAACGCACACGCAAACACCCACACGCACACACACATCATTACACAGCATGGGGTGCCATTGTCCCTCTTTAGCACTGGAGTAAGAGGGGAAAGCAGATGGAGAGGGTGGAGGGGAGAGAGGGAGGGGGTGACAGGTGACAAAGGAGAAAAGAAAAAGAAAGAATGAGCGGCAGAGAGAGGAAGAGAGCGATGAGGGAAATGAGGGGAAGCTGTATAAAAATAAAATGAAATACAATCTATCAACGTGAAAAAGAAGTCAATGTTCCCTTTTCACGAAGCACTGGAGGAAATTCTTTCCCAGTCTTTGCTCTGTCTCTGTCTTTCTCCCTCTTTTTTTCCATTTCATTTGTTCACCCTTGCTGTCTGTCCCTCTCCACAAAGTTTACTATTCCCATGGAGACCCTGTAAAGAATTTCAATCAGAAGAACTTGCCCCCCCCCCCATACTCAGCCCACCCACCCCCCAACAAACTCATTTCAATGAATAGAATGGAGTGAAAAGGGGAAAAGGAGAGGGAGAGAAGGCATGTGACCAAAGAAGAGATATTGGGGTGATAAAAAAAATATAGAAGGTAAAGTTTTGATAGAGGATAGAAAATCTGTCAATGAACATTTTGGATCAGAGAGTAGAGAACAAAGTGAATTGGGGTCTTTGTCAACACGCTCTCCCTTTATTCTCCTTCTCCCTCCACTTTCCTTTTTGCACTCACTCCCCTGCCCTATTCGTATTCCTCCACCTCCTCCTCCCTCTTTTCACCCTTTTTCCTCCCTCCGTCACTTGTCCTTCACTGGCAGGAAAGTTAGCAGCCTCTGCTCAAGCTCTGACGGCATGAGGAGAGAGACGGGGAAGCCAAGGCCTGGCAGCACTTTAGAAATAACTTTTGTTTTTTCTGTACCCCACAAGAAAAAACAAAAACAAAAACAAAAAACTTTTACGACAACATTCAGAAATATCTGCAATACAGTCTCCCTGCATCACATGGAGAGTATGACTACATTGCTATTTTCATTAGGCAGCAAGCACTGAAACTCAAACCAGTGTAACATGAGTGGCAGAGGCCTCTGGATGACCAGGCCATCCGATTTCTAACCTTTACCTCAGATGAAAAACACACATAAACACACATCTTCCAGTCTGATTGAGATTACGTCTGTGCACCTATTCAAGTGAGAAAGTTGATATTTCCTTGCCAAATGATGGATATGGAGAGGATCAAGGTTGCTTCTATAACCTTCTTGAACCTTTTAACTCCCTTCCTTGTCAATGTATAGCTTGGACACACGCACACACACACACACACACACACAAACACACACACACACACACACACACACAGACACAAAGCCACCCCCTCCTCTTTCTGTCCTTCATTGAGTTTTTATCCCCCCCCCTCCCCTCATGCCTTCCACCCTTCCGGTCATCCAAACTCAATGACACAGCAGAGATCCAGGGAACAGGACAGTAAGTAGACAGCTGCAAGCCAACATGTTATCATAAGAGTAGAGTTACATGCACAGCTAGCCCTCCTGTTAGCATTAGCAGCATCTATTCTGGAAGAATTGTTAGCACGGCCGATCCGAGGAGCTTTCAAGCTGTGCCGCTCTGAAGCCAAATTTTTGAAGACAGAGAAAAGATAATGTGCGGTACGGTCAAGCTAATACGTTTAGCCTAATTGTCTTCCATGACAATACATTCTGTCACGTGTGTGAGCTTATGCTGTGGTCGCACACCAGCCCCTTGCCCTTGCCAAAACCAATAAGAAGACGATCTCCAGTGTCCACTGCCCAGGGTGCTGTAAGACAATCTGATTGGATAGCTGTGGGGGTCTGAGATTGGCTTAGCAGTGGCTCAGTCGCTAAGTGCTCAGCATGCATGCGGAGAGTGAAGAAAAGTTAAGGTCATATTCTCAGGAAGTTCTGGCATTTTCAGATGTACCGAAACGAGGGTTAACTGTGCAGCTTTCAGAGCGCAGCATTAAAAATATCCAGGTTTTAGTGAAGCATACAGCTATTGTCTGAAGAACAAGTGTTTGCTGGCAAGTCCGTTACACTTTTTTTCCAAGATTATGAAAGGTGGCATTCACATTTTTTCCCTGCTGTCTCCTCACATCTCCCTCTTTCGTTCTCGCTCTCTCTCTCTCTCTCTCTCTCTCTCACTCCGGCCATCTCTCTCTAAACAGGCCAGAAGACAAAGTGTTCAGTCAAGCCTCCTAATCGCCAGCTCACATGGGTGAGTGGAGTCCCAACTATTCATGTCTGCCCTGTCCACATGCTGCACTTTTCATCTTATCCACTTCTTCCTTCGCTTATTGCTAAAACATATTCTCTCATTTTATTTTAAATTGAGTTTTAAAAGGGGGATTTTAATGGTTGTTTTTCGTGTAAGGTACTCCCAGGAATGCAGCACAGAGAGGCAGGATAAAAGACACAAAAACAGGAATTTCCTTTGGATTAAACGCACTGACTGAGTGACCGAAATGCCTGAAATGCTAATTATCAAATTACCTAACTGCATGCCTGATTTCCAGTTTAAAACACATTTCTCAGATCCACACAGGCTCTACATTCAGCGTTGCCAGAAAGAAGGGAGGCGTTCTCAACTCTCCACCAGGTTGAGGGGGATCACAAGTCCTTCACCTCAGTATTCAGACTTCCTTCTCATACAAACATGGCTGCTGTGGTCTTATTGGCCCAAGGACATTTAGCAACAGGAGCTCAGATTTGTTCAGTTGGGGAAACCACACATAAACACACGCCTTTGACTCCTTGGTTTGGTCCAAAACACCTGATGTGTCAACTGAGCCGCCATTTCTGTCTGGTCTAATGAAGTTTGTGTAGGTGCGCTTTCAGAAGTATACATCAAAAAAATAAACTGCAGCACGCATCAAAGAGGTGCAGAAAATGCATAGTGCATTCTGTGTTTTCCTTTGCAAGGCGGTGCCACACTATGAAAATAAACAGGGCACTGAGTCCTACTCCATCCTAACCTGCACCTTGTAACCAGGCTCAGATAATAAACAAGAAATACCTCCTGCTCAGCAGGAATGCACTGTGGGATTGGCGCTATCCATGATACAGCTTTGGTCTCACGTGTCCAAACAGCCCAAATATCCCCTCATCCTGCGGAGGGAATGTTGTCTTAGATATGAGTGTCTGTAATCACCAGGGAGAACTGATTCGGCACAGAGCTGCAGCCATTTTAACGAAACGCACTCAGGAAAACATGACACATGTCACAGCACCCACCTTACAATGAGTCAAAATGCAGGTCGACCAGGGCCCACGGCCCAGAATTAGAAGACAATATTTCAATTTGAGCTAGCACCTGAAATATGGTAATAACCCCAAACATGAGTCAGAGGCCAACTAAGAGAAAAACACAGCCAGACACGAGGAATAAGGAGCTCCGTGCTGTTAATTTCTTCCAACCCATTAGGCCTACATCCTGGAGCCATGCTCATTTTCAGACAGTCCTGCTCACCAACAGCAGCAGAACCACACACTTAATGTTTGTGACAAGTGGGATCACTGGCTGTGAGTCTTGCTGTCTGTCTATATCTGGACAAATGTATGCAAGCTCGCCTCCCTTCGCAGCCTCAGCAATGCCACTGTCACACTCTCATGCGTGCACACACACTCCTCTTTCCATTCATGCAAATACACACTTCTCACGCATTTTTTTAAGGGAAACAAAAAAACATTGGATTACAGCAGGACAATGGGCGAAAGCAGGTCACCACGGCAACAAGCTGAGAGGGACTGGAGCAGGGTGTGTGTATGTGTGGGACGGGAGGGGAGTCGGTGTCTGAGGTACCGATTTTGGGCAAGGTGGGGGGGGTGTTACAGGAGCAGCTGTTGCATTTGATTAGTTAATACTGAAGAGCCTGAACTCCACTCATAAGCACCCCCCAACCCCCATACGTGTAGTTAGCTAAAAAATAACCCAACATTTCATGGGCACTTTCATACATTTATGGTCCATCAGATTGGTGTTTTTGCCTTTCATAGCCACTTTTCTTCCTCACTATCTCAACATTCCTTCTTTTCTCTGCCCTTCAACCCTTTCAGAGTTCTCCTCCCTCGCTCTCCATGGGGGGTTGCTTCTTCCCTTTCAGTCCCCCGCCATCTCCCTCTTCTCTTCCCCTCCTCTGCCTGCTTTTTCTCTTCCTCCCTCTCCCCGGCCACTCATCTGTCTCCACAGCATGTGTTTGCCTTTCACCAAATTTCATTCAAAGGAGCTGAGCACGACAAATGTGGAAGCTAACAACACTAAGATGCGATCAGAAAAGAGCAAAACAGCTCACAAAAGAGATAAACTAACAAACTAACTGATGCTCTAGCTGGCAGAGCAGACATCAGTGACCACACAGCTTCTTTCTTTGTTTTCTTTTGGTTCTTTCTCTCTTTCAGTCATGTCTTTCACTTTCGTCTGGCCCTTTTCTCTCCACCTTTTCTCTGAAATTAAGCCCATCTTGCACTTTTTGTCATGCCTCAACTCAAATGAAAGGGGAAAAAATGAGGAAAACAACAGGTGTAAAACAATAATTTCTCTGTAAATTTGTAAATGTGCAGAGAAAAGTTGAAATATGTCAAAGAGATACAGCCAAAAGATGAGTATAATTCATCAAAGGTGCATTAGAGAAGTGATTCCCAACCAGAGCTACTTGTTCTGCAGTGGTAGCCTCTGCACTTGCCAGTGGGTATGTGGAAAGATTGTAGAGTAACACAACTTATCTGATAAAATAGAAATTTCAATTTAATAAAAAGGAGAATGGTTGAAATAGTTATTCTAAAAGTAATATATGAAATAGTAAGCTAAAAGTATTGGAACACAGTTAAAATAGCTAATGGATAAATGATTGAAATAATTAATGCTAATGGATTAGCAGTTAACATAGTTACTTAAAATTAAGGGATAAGCAGTTCAAACAGTTAGCTAACGTATAAATGACTGAAATAGCTAAAAGTAACGGATAAATGGTTGAAACATCCCGCTTCTGCCGCTCCAAGTGGAAGTAGTATCAAACCAAACTGATCAAAGATTGACAATTCAATAATTATTTTATCCACTTTTAATATCCAGGTTAAAAATCAATTCAAATGACCACATTTGTAACACGACAGGCGGTGTCTCTGAAGGGGACACCAGGTTCACTCAAAAAAAGGTTGGGAACCACTGCATTAGAGACTCTGAGAGACAGGAGCTTGTCAAAGAGTGTGACGGCCACAAATAGAGACCAGATTTGTGTATAGTTTACCTTTCCAAATTGGTCGAAGTATTGCTTCACATCTTCGATGGTGGTATTGACTGACAGCCCTCCGACAAAGATCTTCTTTGTCCTGGTCACCAGCTAGCAACAGAGAAGAAGAAGAAGGCATCGTTTGCCACTAATCACATTAGGCAGGGGGCAGATGCCTGTGATAAAGAAACTTTGTGTTTTTTGGTTTTATCTCATCTCAGAGGTTTCTGAAAGCTCTTTTGAGCATTCAGGCTAATTCAGTTCAGTCAGTCAGCCTCTCGGTCTGTTACATGTAGAGCTTGAAGGCGTGCATGTGTGTGTACAGGTGAGTACTGCCGATGAGTTTTCAGTCGTGTGCGTGCCAGGACACAAACAAGCATATGTGTATGTGTTTGTGTGCGCGTGTGTGTGTGTGTGTATGAGATGTTGGCTGCTGATGGTCAGGGTGCGGGTGGGGGCTAGGGTCAGGGTACAGGGCCACGGTGTCACACTGGACAAGTGGATTGCCGCTCCTCTTTGGTCACGTGCCCTTCTCTAATCCCAGCCAACCAGGGCTGAGTGATTAGGGGTGACACATGACATCATCACTACTACTCCTTGCCATTAACCCCTTCAGGGTGCACTCACCTTAGGCTGGGCCCGGCGGGGAAACGCCACTTTTGGGTCGATCTGTAAGGGAGAGAGGAGGTAAGATAGTGTTCAAATTTCGTAAAAGTAGTGAAACACATTTTATTGTAAAGACATACATATTTCAAGAGGTTCTAAGATTAAATTACAGTTTTCATGAATGATGATGATTGTAGTAAGCCGGCGCTACTGTATTACAGATAGTTAGATTTGAAACCTTGTGTTGTATTGACATTTGCTTTACTTCCTCATTGTTTGAGGACTCACAGAACCCCGCCATGTACGAACAAAAATAGTAAATGCAAAATTAACCAATTTTATTCCCAACTTAACAAATTAATATTTTTTTTTCCTCCCATCTTGATTTTCTGTAGAAAAGTATTTAAGTGGTAACCCTTCCCTTTGACACAAACTGGGCTTGGCTTGCACGTTTTACAAAGGTGACAAAATACAAGAATGACTAGAAAGCATTGTTATTACAACAGTTACATAAATTATACGGGCTAGGCATTAATAGATATATATAATTATTTCGTTTGCTAGAAAAGTCATTAATAGACAAAGAAATGTACAATATGTTATCTGCATAGTATCTACATGTTACATAGGTTTGGGGCTCAATGAGACACAGATAGACCCCATAGCAGTCTAATTCCCTCTGTTTTAAAAATTGAACGACAGAAATCCAATTAGACTTATTAGTGTAGTAGTAGTGCTGAATAAAAAGAATTGTCAACACCAGTCACAGACAGAGAGCAAAATCCATTGTACTTAATCATGTTTTAAAGTTAGGATGCCCAAGATCCCACACACTAGAAATGCAGACACTTGAAACATGTCATCAGTTCAAAATATAAGAAATTCTTAAAAGTCGTGAGTTATCAAGCTGATAAAACAATGTAAAACATGTTTTTTCAGCTGTTAAAGAGGACCCGGGATCTCCAGGACCCCAAAACAAATATAAAGGTTAAAAGGGTTAAACAGAAATCAAGTGCTTTTTTTCCATGTCCCTTCTGAGACTTAGAGGTACACCCTGCTTAGGTTTTCTTGAACAAGGACACCAAATCTCTACCTGCTCTGGATATTTTTGGGGGTTGATCCTGTGTTTGTGCAGAGTGAATTTACCCTCTGGGCGTCAATGAATTATCACACTGTTAACAAAACCAGAATTAGTAATTACACTGAGCCTCTAAGTCTGGCCCATCTGAAGGCCGGCAAGTCCAGAAATAGAACTTATGCAAATCTGAGAGTATGTATAGTAGATCCTTGTTTATGCAAGCCCCAAAAAATCCAAACACACCAGCCAAACAAACAGGCGTAGGGAACAAGATACACACTGAGTTGTGAATACGTACATTCTCTGAATTGTGTGTTGAGATACAACTAAATGTATTTTAGCCACAAACTAGACCGTTCGGGGCAGTCTGGAATCCAGAATGAGCATTTAATATTCTGAATATATTTCAGATGGATATTTTTTTTTTTAAATCTCACAAATCCAGACAACCCCCATTTTGGATTAGCCAGATTTTACTGTATCCATATTTCTCCTCAGTGGAATGTCTCAGCAGTGGTCAAGGTTACAGATAAAATTAGAAGCAAATGAGTTTTGAATGAGTTGGCCTTTAATAATGCTAAATATGCAAAGCCTGGCCTGGCATTTTAAATTTGTGTGGAATCTCATGTTATTCTCTTTCAAGCCTACGAGAGAGATGATTTTAGGTCACAGGACCTTGTAGTGTATTATGGTCTTAGAGTTCCATCTTTGTTCTAATAATTGGATGTGTGAAGCAAAACCCCTTGTGCCTCATACAGCCGCTGTCAGAGGTATTGAATTGATATTGGCAACTAAAAGGAGCCTATCAAATGGCCAGAAATAAGTACTTGATGATGTGAACAACACACACAATGCGAGGGAGTGCATTGATTCAATATTCAAACAATTCTTTCATCTCTTTTCTATGATAATTCCCTGCTTCTGATGACAAATCTACAGACATTCTACGAGGACCTTTAAGTGCCACAGATTTACCAATGCTTCGAGAGCACAACGCTGTGTAACTATGATGCAGCTGCAGCGTCCTTGGAATGGATTGCAGAAGGACTTTGCACCTTGAAGTGGGACACAAAGACGTGAAGAATCATGTCACCTCCAGCTGGTCCGGGCACAAAGACAAAGGTGACAAGGACACGCAAAGCCCCCACTGACTATCGGCAACAGCAGTGCAACAACAGAGTGCACTCACAAACAGTGGCAACAGAGCATTTCATTGGATCTGTAAGAAAGATCTGTAAGACGTGTGGCTCATGCTGTACAGTTATCAGCACGGTGACTTCTCTACCCCTTGGTTCTCACCCTTTGACAGAATTTTTTTTTTTTTTTAATTAACGGAGCAAAAGCCACATATACCGTAAATGGCACGTGCAGATGCAGCCTTGATTATGTACTACAGGTTTTTGCAGAGCAAGTAGCAGTTCACCTGTACTCCTGATGAGAAAAATTGCTTCTAGATTGTAAATTTATTTAATGGTATAAAAATAACCAGGAAGAAGCTTTAGAGACAGGAGAGGCTGCAGTTACCTCTGAAGCATAACACAATGACAGAATCACACTGGAACACTGCAACACCACGTCGTCATTAAATGTCATATTGTGTTACTTTCTCTCATGTAAATTTCGCTTGTAATAACACTACCACAACACATCCTAACTTAACAAAACAGTCCTCAGGAAATTGCGCCCAACATGACTGGTGTTTCTTCCGACCTGAAAGCTCTGAGAGGTAGCAGCCTCTCGTGTTCAGGTCAGCCCACCTGCCTTTAAGTGTTTTAACAAGACTAGAGTACAGGAGCTGCCCTGAGGCGATTATGTGGCAAAGACACAGACCATGAGCTGACAGTGACAGCGCTGAGAAACCAAGTCTCACATTGGACACAAGGCTACAGTCAGGTAACAGTCTTCAGAGTAAATACCATCATATATTCGCAAAAAAATATATATCTTTCTAAAAACAAAAACATCCAACAGCCTTTCTACTAATTTAACAACATGTGGTGAGGTTGCAAATCAGTCGCCTGTCAATGCACCTTTGTAAGATCCATTTCCTTTTCAATTCTGCTTGAGAACAACGTCTTTTTTACATTAGGAGTGGTTCGTCAGTACATGTATATTGTAACAGAATTGATATATATTGTGATATATTTTCATGAAACTCATTAGAAAAGCTTTTCAAGGATAAAATAACTGGACGCTAATTATTTGGCTTATCTCGTGACTTAAACACCTGACAAACAGGTAGATACGCAAACGCATTAATCCAACAATCTTGTTAATACACATAATAAAATCTGAGATATTAAAGACACAGATACCATGGTACAAAACCGTATTTTAAAAAAAATCTCTAAAGGTTGATAAATTTGACTCGTGTCAAGGTGCATGCCCACCCATACTACACATGTTGACAAAGCACAGGTATTTCATAGCTTTTAAATTATCGAAAATTCTTGAAAAACAGTCTAAAATATAGAAAGTTACCAACTAGACTAGGTTAGGCGTAATGCAATATCTGTAGTAATGCTACTACAGCTACAGTCATGCCATGCGGTTAAAAAAAATTATACCACTTCAGCAAAGTAACAGAAACTTAAATTCTACATCTGCCTGTACTCAGAGGAAGGCAATAATAAAAACTAAAGCATCTATCAGACTGCCATATTAGCCTCGAGGAAGACAGATAGGCCACAAAGCAAAAAGTAAAATGACTTAGCCAGGTCACTGTTTGCAACACTCAGAAATAGCCTTTCAGGGGCTTGATATTTGAGAAGTGGCTCTGCTACTGTCACAGTCTGTCACAATCAGACTGGTGAAAATTTAAGTACTCATGGATTATGGTAAAGCCTTTGTAGGAAGACAAAAGTTGCTCTTCCCAGGCTGACAAAGAAGAGTCATGACTGAGTGTTCATAAAATGGTCTGACTAACATCCTACTTCATGACATCCAACCTCCGCTCAATCTAAGCAGCACAGAAACGCAGAGCCTACAATATGATTTTAGTGGTTTAGCTTTGAAGGCTAGACTAATCTACGACCAATAGTCACCTCACGTGGCCCAGCGCGTCCACCAGTGTTAAAAACTGGAAAACAAAAAAATAAAGAAATAAATAAAAACGTCAAATCAATAGATAGATAGATAGATAGAGGAGGTGGGGGAGAAAAATCAAAGGGGAAAAAGAAAAGGCATTCATTTGGAAAACAGAGTCAGCCCATGAGAAAGTGGGCCTGTCCAGTGTAGCGGTGCAGTGGGGCCGTCCCAGCAGGCAGCCCCTCTGATTCCATTAATTAACAGGACAAAGAGTACAAAACAGATGGGCCCGTAGAGGAACTGGGGCTCCTGTGCTACCCCCACAGGCACACATACACACACACACTCACAAGCACCCACATAGTGTAGCATAAACATAAACACCAACACACGAAGACAAAGTGACACATATAGTTAATTATATGGGTAGTAATACCGAAATACACACATATCTACCACTTCCAAACCACTGAAAACAAATGTGTGTCCCTAATGTGTCAAATCACGTACAGACATTCGAGCTCTGACACATCGGCCAACCTGCCAAGACATTCTTGTGACAAAATGGCACCCACACTGATAAAAAGGCACCAAAGGCTGCCCCATTATGGCAATATAATCAATATAAGCTAAACAAAAAGCTATAAACAGAAAAGGAGACAAAAGGAGTTGGCATTTCAATGCATGCACACACACAGTGAGAGAGAGAGACTTGGTTTGGGCTCAGGCCAGCAGGGTCAATCTGCACAGCTGAACAATGGCACAGTAATTAGTTAACGAAGCTCACTAATGAGGACCCCCGACCCGACCCCACGCCTACCCCTGTAACCCTTGCTAGAGCGCCTCGCCAGTTTGGATGTGTAGGGTGGTGGTGGTGCTTGTGGTACTGGTGCTGGTTTCAATTTGTGCCCATGTAGCATGGCTTGAGAGCGCCCTGGGTCCACCTCCCAGAGCAGGTCCAGGCTTTATCCCCGGATCTGGGGCTGCACATGGACCTCGGAAGCCCAATCCAGTTTGTTTCCTTCAATCCGATTAGTTGCTTTTCAGATCCATACTAATTACAGCACAGGAGCTGGGCCTCCCTCGCTCTCTCTCTCTCTCTCACTTCTCCTCCACCTTCTCCATCCCCCTCTCCAGTTTTGTCCACATCAGCATTAACAGTTAATCTCCAGTCAGGAACGAGGAGCTACTGCTAGCATCTAAATTCTCCACCAACCAGGTGTTGGACCAGGAGAGACTTTGACAGTGGAGACACTAGCAGACTGCTGTGCCAACGGTCCACGGTGGCTGCTGCTAACACATGTTGTTACAATGCATGGCTATGGACGAAAACAGCTATATTAGCACCGTACTGATGACTGCTACCGTACCGTACTTCCTAAGGAGCATTACTGTTTACTGAAAAAAAAAGAATAGTCTGTATATTCCTTATTGTTTCCATTCCCTTCTATAAATATATGTTTTCCTATCAAGTAATGTCAGTTCAGCATAACACTTATTATTATTTGGAGACACTACCCTTTAAAAAATAACAGTTACTTACACATCATCACTGAATAAATAAATCATAAGTACTGTCTGCTGTACTATGAAAATGGCTAAAGAAATAAGTTTATTAATCAAAAGAATGAAAAAGTACGAAATAATCCATCACTTATAAATACACCACAGATAATAATACGCCAAAACCTAAAATCAGCCTGTGCTAATCCAAGTGACTGAGAAGTGGAAACATTTCAGAGAATATCTGGTCTCGTCTTTTCCTCTTCCCGTAACTGGGTCCAGTAAAGTATTTCTCAGAGAAAACAAATACCAGTTGTGCCCTTCTTCTCTGTCCAGAGAAATACGACAGCACACCACTGCCCTAAGGCCATGCTCGGCCCTAACAGGAAATCTAACCTCCAACCAAAACAACAACCTCGACAGAGTTCAGTCCAAAAACAAAAGACAACCTCTCCTGTGTTGTATTTATATTTTTAGGCAAACAGGTATTGATAGTAATTATAATGCTATATCAGGATTTAGCCTGTAGTTCTGGTTTTCTAATGGTGGATAAAACAATACTGGGTGTAACAGGACTGTAAATGTTTAATACCGCTTATAACCAGTAAAATGGACCTTGCACCCTTTAATGTAGTTTACTTCTCACCCCGTGTTTCCTCACACAGCACCCTGTTGCTCTGTTACATCCCTTAAATGCACCTTCCGCGTCTCTCTCCTTCCTGCTTCAGGATTTGTAGCGTCTTTTCTCACAAACCAAAGGCTCAGCATAAAAAGAAAAAGAAAAAAAAATCAGAGCATCGAATGTATTCTTCCTCATTCCATGGAGGAATTCTTTTTCTCAAATCTCATGCTGATCAAACAATACTGTGGTGGGAGGGAGGGTCCAGGTGTGAGGCAGACACAAAGTGCACTGGAAATATGGCAATAAATAAATAAATTAAAAAAAATAATTAAAAAAGACACAGGTGTTGGAAATCTTACAGAGAGGTTGACACTAGTCCCATAAAGCTATGCAAGTTATTAAAAATATTCATTCCAACTCAACAGAATCTGACCCACAGTTGTCTCCCAGCTGCAGTAGGTTTTACCAGGAAATTAACTCCTGAAATGCTTTATTCATAATCATTTTTAAACAAAAGTGGAAACCGCGTTACCTAGGGCAGTGGCTGGAGCTAGAATGAGCTGTTTTGCTGCTGCACAATGTTCGATCATTTTGCATCGGTTATATTATATGTGGTGTCATAGAATCGAGCTTTAAGCAATAAAAACACAACCTGCAGTCATTGTTTCCTGTAACTATATAGCTCTTGCAAATCTCAGATTTGCAAAAACACGCGAAACAAGAAAAAAAAAAAATCCAGGCTCTCGTTCCCGAAATGGAACGACAAAATGGCAACCATACCCTTGTTTAAAACGCCTGGTTGCATAAATGGTACCATGGCACGCTTCCCCCACACGGTGCTAACACAACAACCTGAGCAACACAAAGATACATTCGAGTCGTTAACATTATTATTGTTTAGCCTTATGCTGTATTTTGGTTTATAATAGGGCAACGCCTAACCCCACCAGTGGCCTGCCAAGCTGAGCCGCCAAAAGCCTCTGCCTTCAAACCATCATAAGCACACACACACACACAAACGCGGGCGGGCGGTCTGGCCCTCAACGACTCCAGCAGTACCTGGTTTTAAGAGGTAATGTGACTCACTAAGTAACACTTTACAGTTCCAAGATAGCTGAAAACACTGACCCAATACCAGCACCAACACTCATTTTGTAATAAATATTACAGCAGCTGTGTAGAAAGATCCACTCAATTCAAATACTTGAAAATTAGAGCTTTTAAACTTTCTGAATATTAATCATCACACTCACAAACACACAGATATTAATTCAATCTTGCTCACACAAATAAGTATAAAGGTCTATCATGACATAACATTATCTGTGTGTGTGTGTGTGTGTCAGCGCTCTTCTGCTACCCAACCGAGCCCAGTGTCTTAAGTTAATGCAAAATAGCAGAGAAGTTGTTATGGAGACATAAATCCCATCAGGCTGTGCAGCTACAGCACTGTCTCCTGTGGCTGGCATCACCCCCGGCAACAGGCTTGCTCCAACAACTAACCAGCTCTACCTCTCTCCACCCCTGGGCTCTGCTGCCTCTCTGTGCCACCGATTTTCACTCTCAAATAATCCCATTGTGTGCGAATGCGTGCGCGTACGTGTGGTTAGGAAAGGCCACAAGCGGACGAAGACACACCCAGTCCCCCATGCCTGCGACCAGTCAACATGACCACAAGACAACGACGTTCACACTTTCATAGATATTTAAATTCGAACAAGCGGCTTTGACTCTCACCAAACAGCAAACAGCAGGGATTCACACCACGATATAGGTACATCATGTAGCCAACCACAAGCATGAGCACACTGTGTGCTCTGGCCTCTGTTTGGTGACTGATTTGTCCCATTTCAAACACATTTGAATTTTCATGTGTCAATAGTGTAGGAGGGGAAGCCACAGAGGAGCCCCTGATTGCAGTAGTTGTCCAAACACATTCTCTACAACCCTCAACCTTAAATTCTAGTAAAACTCATTTGGAACTCACAGGCTTCCCCTGTCATCAGTTTCGGAACCACCGCCACAACTGTTTCCTCCCCTCAAACTTTTTTTTTTTTTTCTCTCTGAGAGTTGCCACTACCAAAACGGGTGCTGTTATTTTCTATGAAAAAAAAAAAAAAAGGGGGGGGAGAAGAAAAAACTTGTAAGCTTTCTGTATAAACCCTGTGAGGGTTTTGCAGGGGTTCCTACCCCATTCAGGTCCCCAGGTAACCATGGCAATGAAGACCAAGAAAGAACGCTTTCATGTTGGCGCCCTGAACCGGGATTTGGAGGGGGGAAATGAGCAGAGAGAAGAGGGAGGAGGTGTGTGTGTGTGTGTGTGTGTGTGTGTGTGTGTGTGTGTGTGTGTGAGGGGGGGGCTCCTCCAAAACGCACTCCTCAACTTTACAAGCCATAAGGTGGGGAGGCAAAATGCACCGAGGGGGGAAAAAACATGCTAGGCCTACACAGAGTCCTTACTGGAAAAGAAAGTTACCCATGACAACTTAGTGGCACCATCCAGCTCCTCAAGGGCAGAACTCACCGTTTTGGAGTCCAACTCGTGTCTGTTTTGCGCCAAAACCTTTTCCACACCGGCTTGTTCTGCGTATGTGACGAACCCGAAGCCCCTGTGTTGGGAGAAAGAAGAAGAAGAAGAAGAGGGGGAAAAAGCAATTCAAGCCCCTCAAAATCAGAATGCAAACTCACGGCAGCTTAAACGGTCTCGTGGAAAAGTATGGAAGAGCATGAGGCATCCAGTGATAGGACGGCGGAGCGCACACGCCTCCTCCTTACCTCGACCGCTTGGTAACGGGATCCCGCATCACCATACACTCCTTCACCTCGCCGAATTTACAGAAGTACTCCTTCAAGCCCTCTGCGAAGACAGCAAGGGGGGGGGGGGGGGGGGGGGTATGGTTAGACAAGAGCAGGGGATGAGAGACGTGTCCTACAGGCCCTGGCGAGGTGGTGCGCTGGCAGTGGCTGGAGAGAGACAATGGGGTCGGGCGGACCACGTTGTGTTTGTGTCCCCCCCCCCCCTCCGAGCTCGCACACTGGCTATCTGGCCCTTCGGCACACTAGCCCATTAGGCCCTGCGGTCCGCAAACAAAGCTACACTTGGTGACGATTGCTGCTTTGCCACAGCGGCGGCAGCGGCAGCAGCAGCAGCGGCAGCGGGGATAATAACACGGGCCGTCGCTACAAGAATAAACTGTATTCAAGCATCAGCCTGCGCTCATGGGTCTTAAAATAAATGAATGGACGCAGCGGAGTGCAACAATGAGGAAAACAACACGCCAGCGTGGGCACCGACAGGCGCCCAACTTCTCTAATAATCGATCGCGTCTACTAGAAATGCCCTTCTCTGCTATTAACGGTGGAATGAGTGCACGGGGGGAAAAGGCAGACAAGCCGCTGTACGTGCACGCATTTCCAGTCTTAATCTCCCTGCGTCTCGGCGAGTCTAAATCCCGAGAGCTGATCCTTTCTGAATTGAAGGCTCTGATTTAACTATTTGCTGCGTCTCTCCCTAACTCCAGGAAGCCTCGCGGGTTACGTGGGAGCAGTAATTCAGCCAAATGCACGTAGAGGGAAAACAGGAGCAAAAACAGGAGGCGTTCATTGAGACTTGTTAAAGTAGCGTGCGGGACAGCTCACCTTGTGTTGTCTGCCAACTCAGACCCCCGATGAACATTTTGCTGAATGGGAGAAATAGAAGCCGTAAGTCACACAGAATAACACGCGTCTTTCAAGCACAACACAGGCACATTCAACGTGGGGCAAAGTGGAGGAATTGTGTGTAATATAGCATCATTAAAGTAAGAAGAAAGCATCGGCCATGTTGCGAAGTCGCCAATCGGCCAGTCGGGCCGTTATAATCCCCTAGAGGAGGAGAGGGAGAAAAAAAAAGGCGAGGATTTTCCAGATGATGGAGGAGAAGTTGCAATGTGGCCTTCTGGCGGAAAACCGACATAAATAAACAAGCGAGAGGGAGAAAAACAGGCGGAAAGCAGCGGTGCGTCTGTGTCTCCTCCGCTGAGTGGATCCATCCCACACAGACACACACACACACACAGCGTGCTTGTCTTTTGTCTCGGCGCGGCTCCGCTCCCGCACCGAACTCAACTAAAGTCCAAGGTGAACTCAAACGGGGCCGAGGGGCGAGCGAACGGCAGGCGGGCGGGCTGAGGCTGTTACCAGGGGTCGTGGGGGGAGTTGTCCGTGCCGGAGGACAGGCTGCTCTGGCTCCCTTCCGTGTCCATTCTGCTCTCCGCTGGTATATTCCCGCACTGTGAGGCGAGGAGAGGCAGTGAGGCTCCACTGCTGCTGCTGCTCCAGACTCAGGGGCGGGCAGCCGGGGGAGGGAGGGACGGAGAGGGGGAGAGAGGAGGGAGGGAGGGAGGGGGGGCAGAGATGGGGGTGGGGTGGTGGAAAGGAGGAGGGGTGAGCGAGGAAACGCGCACACACACACACACACACACGCACGCACGCACGCACACATGCTCCGAGAGAGACTCCGCCTCTACCTCGTTTTCCCGTAGCCAAACCCAGCCTCGGACCTCCCTCCCTCCCTCCCTCCCTCCTGCGCGATGCCTGCCTGCCTTTATTCATGCTGCCAGTGGCGCTCACTCTGTAGTGTTTCCCCGC
This sequence comes from Xiphias gladius, assembly GCF_016859285.1. Lineage (NCBI taxonomy): Eukaryota > Metazoa > Chordata > Actinopteri > Istiophoriformes > Xiphiidae > Xiphias > Xiphias gladius. Next base: position 22,511,932 of record NC_053420.1, on the reverse strand, counting down.
CGTTCGTGTCATTGGTTGATCACAACAGCACGGCCCGTCGAAAGCCTTTTGAATGGTTTGGAATCTGTAGCATTGTAATGAAATAACAGATCACGCAACGAGAGCAGGGAACCCACTTAGAAGAATAACGTAAAACCATGAAGCACCAACATGCACTGTATGTATCTTTGCAGAACAGGTTTTTAATTGATGACTAATGTCTTGTGCCTTATTATTAATCGCTCCATATCAACTAGATTTATGAGCAGGCTTTGAGGTATTACTAATGGATAATGATGTATTCCGGCAGTGCCAGGTTGGGCCTCAGGTGAAATGAGGCATCTGTAACCAGGACACTTGCTCCCAACCCATTTAGCCACACATTCGATTACATATTCAGCCAGTTGGCAGTGGAGCCAGTGCTGTAGTTCTCTCTTCAGATTGCATAGAGGTTCGTCAGGCCCTGCTTTCTGACAGGATGTGATCTTATATGATGTTATATAATGAAATGGGATCTAACAAGATGTAATATGTTAGATGTGATCTCACATGATGTAATGTGATGCGATTCTGGTCAGGATTATTGGCACCCCTGAATTTTAAGTACAGAATTTAGAACATCTTCAGAAATAAAAGCAAATTAACCAATCTTGTATAATCAAAATAGTTTGATAACATTTCCAAGGTCACTGAGCAAAAGAAAAAAAAATACAAAACTTGCATAATGGAGAAATAATTCAAACAGAAAATGTTTAAAACAGTCCATCTTTTCTTTTTCAACCATTCTTTTGTGCTGCTGGATTTGTGCTTTGAGTGGTTGCCCTGCTGAAAGCCCCGAGACCTTCACCTCAAAACTAGTTTTCTGACACTGGGTAACACATTTAACCCGTAAATGCCTCTGTAATCTTCTGATTTCATCATTCCTTTGATACATTCAATGCTTCCAGTACCACAAGCAGCAAAGCAGCCACCAGAGCATGATAGAGCCACCACCATGTTTTACTCTAGGTAGCGTCTCCATTTTCTTATGGCCTTCATTTCATCACCTGTAAACAAACTGATGCTCTGCATTCCCAAAGAGCTCTACTTTGGTTTCATCTGTACATAGAACATTACCCCAGAAAGACTGTGGCTTATCTATTAAAGTTTTTGCAAACATTCGTCTTACCATTTTGTGCCTTTCTTTCAATAGTGTTTCCTCCTTGGCCTTCATCCATGGAGCCCTACTTTGTTTAGTGTGCGGTGTCTGATACAGGCTGAAACCAGCGCTCCAGATTGCTCCAGGTCAGCCGGAAGCTCTTTAGATGTCTTGGATGTCTTTTCCACAATCTGCACCAATCTTCACAGACGTCTCTACTTAGCACCATGTCTTGGAAGCGTCTTAACAGTTTTACGACTGTGAAACAATTACACACTGCTGAAACATGGATTTCAAGATCTTTGCAGTTGCCTTTAAAATTGTTATGTTTTTTGAAAATGGCATTTCTGATGCTCTCAGACAGCTCTTTTATCTTCGCCAGTGTAAAAACGAAAGTGGAAACAGTCAGCCCCTTTTTATGCAGTAAAACCATCGTTCATTTGTTAATTCAGCTCATGTGAACACTGAAAATCTACCACAGGCGAGTCTTGTTTGAGGAACTAATTTAAATTCATCAACAGGATGCCAATAATTGTGTCCAATGTACATTTTATGTCTGTATTTTTTATTTCACTATATGAAAGCTTTTTCTGTGTGTTGTTCAATAACTTTGGACATTTCATTAAACATTCTGTTTATACTCATTGACTCATTTGCAGTTCTCTCTGAAAATATTCTAAATTCTGTAGTTAAAATCCAGCGGTTCCAATAATTCTGGCCGTATAAGGACTGTATACGATGCCATGCAATTCAATATGGTATGTATCTTACATGATGCAAAGTGAAGCATTGTGATGTGATACTATATGATATGATGTCATAGTATGTGATAGTATGTGTACTCATTACCTTCACTCAATCCAACCCTAACTGTAATCCATGCGTATTAAAACCATTTATGGTTTCTTTTAGGCACCTCCTGGACTGGTTTTCATCAGCAGCAGCAGCATTACTCACATATCCCCAAAGTCTTTCAAAACCTCGTGCAAACACACTACTTGAGATCATCTCCATCCATCAATCATCCTTGCCTGGTCCAACCCTCCCACAACCCTCAGCCCACCTGTTCCTGCTGCCCCGGCTCTCATCCTAATCCATCACATTCAAAACGGCAGTGATCACCTCTCAATACCTTTCATCCTGTTCTTACCCAATTACAGTTCAGCCCTCATCTAAACCTGATTTTAGCCACTTCCCCTCTCCGCCCCCACCCACATGACAGGCCGTCCTAACAGCTAGAAGGTAGATTAGTTGGTTAGCTGAGTGGTTTCATCATTTACCTCAGCTCCTCTGACAAAAGTGAAACAAGCGATGCACTAGCAAAAGCAAGTGAAATGCCCTCGTTCAACTCATCAGACTGAGACCTTGATACACAGGAAAACCAAAAGCTCGCAGCATACGTACAGTTTAATGCAGTCAAAAACTGTTTCGTAGACTAGCGAGATCATATAGATCATATGGGCCCAGATGAAATGTAACTGTGACATTTATATAATTGTTCTGATTACAGTAGGACAGAATATCCCTTCAAATTAAATTACTGCTTGTGTGTATGTGTGTGTAACAAGTTGCAAGTGAAACTAAACCAGAGACAGAGATGAGCCCTTTCGTTCGCTCTGCACCTGACGCAAAGTTTTTCGGTAGTGAGGAGTTAACATTCCCAACACCACATGATGATCTGTGCATGTGCTGAGTTTGAGACGGGCCGCAGGGTGTTTGTGTGTTTGTGTGTGTATGACAGTGGGAGAAGTCAGTGAGGGGAGGGAGATCAGGGGGAGGGTGTGACTGTGGCCTAGTGGACCATAGCGAGAGAACAGTATGTAGGACAGGGCCTTGCACCGGCTAACCTATCCTGGCTGGAGCCATGGTTGGGCGTGCTGAATTTCTGCATGCATGATCAATGGCACTGAATAAAAAAGAGAGGAGAAAGACAGCGGCATGGGGGAGGGGGAGGAACAAGTTAGAACGATGTGAAAGGATACGGGTAGAATAGAGCAAAAACACTTGGCTTTACTTTTGATTGTAATATTAAAGTAGTTTTGTAAGTTTTGTATCAATTTAAATATAAGAGATTCAAGAGGGACCATTAAGAGAAAGATATTTTTGGTGTTTGAGGAACCTTTTGCAAACTTGTTTTATGGGCTTAGGCAACAGTTTTGGCAGATTTCAAAATCTGGTAAAGTAAACGTGAAGGCAAAATCAACACAGTTGTGTGTGTGTGTGTGTGTGTGTGTGTGTGTGTGTGTGTGTGTGTGTGTGTGTGTGTGTGTGTGTGTGTGTGTGTGTGTGTGTGTGGGTGTGGGTGTGTGAGAGAGGTTTTCAGTCGATCACATTGCCCTTTTTATGTCTGCTCTAGCTCTCTGCCATCTCTCTCCCTCTGTCTTGTTGTCACTCTGCCACCTTAAAACACTGATAGTTTGTCCAATCCAGGTCTTCGCTGCTTTTGTTTCCTTGACCACAGCTGACCCAGAGTGGCAACCCATTGTCTGTGAGCAACCTTTGACCTGCCAGGGCCTGGGACCTGCTCTCCACCGCCCTCGAGGCAGTGTGAGAGAGAGAGCTGAGAAGGGGGCTCGAGAGAGAAAACAGTTTAAAAAGGCAAAACCTTTCTGGCTCTCCCAGCTGTATGCTTCAGTAGCAGCAACAATCTTTTAGAGCCATAAGCCATCATTTGAATGTGTTCCAAAATGTAAACAAGCAACAAGTAGTTCAAGCGAGACTGAATTAAATTCAGTTTGTGGATAATGAGAAAGGATAACATGAATTGTATGTTGATGGATAAAAGACAAACAGAACAAGCAAAAAAGTCTTTTAAAGCGGAAGCCAGGAGACCATTTTAAAGCACTCCATTTGCTATGGGTGTTTTTTCCACCTGGCAGGTGGCAAGCCAAAGAAATCATTACATGAGAGAGGAGAAGGGAGGAAACAGGCACACCTGTGGTTGCACCAGGAGCCCCACCTCTGTTCTCCGATCACAATCCCTCCATCCCCCAGGCGAAGGTGTGGCAAAGAGAAGAGAGACAAAGGGAGGAGAGAAAGGGAGAGGAAGGAAGAGATTGTGGGGAGATTTACAGGCCTCTTCAGCAGTTGACTGAGGGTTGAGTTAACCTTTTATTAATCGTATGCACACAAAACAAACTGGACTGACGGTGGTGGAGGGCTCTGAGAGGCTTCCAAAGGCGGCTGTGGGCTTCCTGCGAGCACAAACAGACCAAAACCTATTTACCCAGATGACACAGGACTATTTCTGTCTGTCTGTCGCCTGTATGAGTGTAAGAGGCAAAGGAGATCGACGCTGTAATACCACACAGATGGTTGGGCGGACAAACACAGGGAAACACACACACACACACACACACACACACACACACACACACACATACACACACACACACAAAAAACAGAAGCCGCACAAAGGTGTCTTGTTACATATCAGCAGAGACCTAACACTTAAAGACAGATTGTCAATACTGCACTTGCCACGATGGAAATTGGTATGGGAATCACAGTTTGTTAAAGGACTGTCTATCCATCACTGCTGTACTGAGTGCATTATTAGCTCCCCTATAACTAATTATGTGTTATCTCTTGTCACATCTACAAAGATTTGCTTGGCATGACATTAAATTACAGCATGCCTTCAGTCCCAAATGAGATGTTCATTCAAAAGTGGCACACACGTTGTACCTCAAAAAAGCTTTTATGTCCTCTTTTTTTTTGAATGTGCTTTCTTGGTTAAAAGGTAGAAGTGATGATTAATGAGATTTTTTTACATGAAATGTTTATTCATATTAACATACACCATCATCTATGTTTGCAACATAAAGTCTTCCCTGTCTTCTCTCAGGGTGAGAGATGATGTCGCGAAGCAATTGCTGGAAATGACATCATAACACATACAGATGGAGTCACGACCATCTTTGAGACCATCGTCGTGGTGACCTAAAAGAGCAGACTGTGCAGTGACTCATCATCTCTTTGTCGGAAGACGCGCTGCGAGTAATGTTAGGTGTTAACACATGATGGATTTCACACCAGGGCCTTGGAGCAGGACGACAGGAAGGGGGGGGGGGTGAGAATGAGAAAGAAAGAGGAGAGGATGAGGAAGTGTATGTATGTAAGAGAGAGTGTGGATGGAGGTTTTTTCATGAGGGGGGGGGGTCCAAGAGAGAGAGTTGTTGGCAGCAAAGAAATCCATGTCACCTCTCTTCAAAGTACCTTACAAACACACACACAGACACACACGAACAAGTGGAGTTGCAGTGCGTCCCTGTCTCTCTTTTAATCCTTTTTCCACTCCCCCCTCCATTTCTTTTCACAGGACCTATCAACGCCATTCCGAGCTGCTATTTATAGGAGACCACTGTCCCCCCTGTCCCCCTGCGCAGATCTGTGTGAGTGTATGTGTGTGTGTGTTTCAGGGGGAACCTCAACAAACCAGTGGCTTCTCACTCCTAATCTCAATGTGGTGTGATTCACTGAACAGGATATATGGGAAATCCAGTTACGAAGATAGGTGTGTGTCTGTGTGTGTGTTTGGGGGAGGGGTGAATGAAGTTGATTTATCCCACCTGTCCAGTTGTTTCCGGTGCGTGCATGTCGATCCACAACTGACTGCTGAAATGTGTTCCACGAAAGCCTGGGAACACACAAATCATCCCTGGAAAGTTGGAAAGTGTGTGTATTTACTGCTGTGAATGTGTCTGTGCATGTGCATGCTAATTGTAGACGCTAAAACGGGATCTATTGAGATTCCTATTACACCAACACGAGGTTGAGCACAATACAGCTGGTTTACTTGCGTGCTGCAGTGTGCAGGCCCTACAGCCTGATGGAAGGCAGTGGCTATTGATTTATGAGCACACAGTTGAATTGCTCTCTGCTTTGTGGTCTAATCAGCAACTGACACATTGGTTCTTCACACCATCATTTTTTTATGCACTTTAAAGGGATAGTTCATTCTTTGGGGAAAGGTGTGAGTTGAGTAAATTCGTGGATGCTTTTCTCTACAGGCTGCTTGAAACTTTCAGTGATAAATTTGTGAGGTTAGCTTAGCCCACATTTGTTGCTAAATGTCTGTGCTACCCAGTAGGAAAGTACTGAAAAACACCTTTAAACTTTTCCAGAGGTAGTACAATTAAACTGCGTTTTTTAGCTTATGTGTTTGAGAAAGTTGCTCATGTCACCATTAAAGCTGGGCAAATCAATATGATAAGCATTGTTCATAGTGACGAACTTGCACTTAATTTTCATCCAATTCTGCAGTTCTCTTCAGCTCTATGGAGCGTGTTAGCATCTTTAAGCTCATTGTTTTGGTTTTACGACCCACAGCTTGACTGTTTTGGTTCGGTCTCACTACTCTCATAAACATTATTTACAACCACAGCAGGCACCTGTTTTCAGTAAAAAAGCTATTGTAAAATAACTGTATGCTGCCTGCCCAGCACCAAACGGACAAAGTTATCGACTAGCTGGTGAACACAGTGGAGCAGTTAGCAGCTAAAGGGCCAGATATTGTTCTCATGAGGTGGTGGAGAGCAAAACGGAGGTAAAAGGAGGGTGAATATATCCTAGTGGATACAAACCTGACTCCAAATGAATGCTAATATTGTAATATTGGGGGTAAATGAAGAGAAAGGTTGAAACTGATACTATTTTACAAATACTACATACAACTGAATGTATCTATTAGAGCACCAAATGTATAAGGTGACAGAACTAATGCAGGAATTGAATAGAAACGATTTAGGTGGGAAAAAAAGAAGAAGGGAAGCATCAAAAAAATAAAAATTGTATAGCAAACTGAGTGAGGAGGTAATCAGGACAGGGCCCATAACAAGCAGAGGCTGTAAACCGATCAGCCACAACATTAAAACCGGTAACTGGTTTTAATGTTTTGGCCGATCACTGTATGTATTCTTATATATTTCAGTGAACTGTATGTTTCTGTGTATGTGCGTGCAGCTGTGCAGCGACTGAGTAAAGGGAGGAGAGAGCAGAGGGTTCCATTGTGGGCCTTTGTGTGCCTCAGATTGTCCTCTTCTCTGGGAAAGTGGAAACTCAACACTCCTCTCCAGAGGTCTGGTTACCAGGTGAGAGGGGAGGAAAGAAAAGGGGAAAAACAGAGTGGGAGAGCGAGCGAGGGAGAGCTGCATAGGTGTGGAGAGAGAAACAGAAAAGGAGAGAAAAGACCATGAGAGTGTGGACATGAGAAAGAGAAATGGAGACTCAGAGAGGCTGAGAGAGATCAAGAGATGAACACAGAGATTGGAGGAAACAGCCTGAGAAAGAATAAACAGAGAGAGGCTCAGATTTTGGTTTAAATCCCACAAGACTCCAAAAATGGATGATCAAAGTGTAAAAATCCTGAAAAAAATTCAAAATGTATTGCCTGCTATGTTAGCTCATCACATGTGGCCTGTAGATAAAGTAATGATGTGGAATTAAAAAGATATTATCAGTGTTGTGTCCCCTCTGCCACAGACGAATAAAGGGATCAGATCATGGCCTCATCTGAAGTAATTCAACTTGTTTTAAGTAAACACCAGATATGAATGTCAACATGTCCCAGCATAATAATAAAAACCACTGCTGTGATCTCCTCCAATAACCGAAACCAGTGGCAATCTTTTGTAACTTAGTTATAATGTAACTCCTCCTAGTGGACACTTTTGGGACTTGTACCAAAATTAACTCTTCATCTTTTCTCATCCTCTAAAAATGAAACAAGTGTCACACATCTTGTATCTGAAAATGTACATTTATTTTCTTTTATCACTTTTTACAAACTATATATATATTTTTACAAACACCACCTTTAACCCTGAACACCAAAGTTTACAAAGTACAAAGAGGAGGTATACTATCTAATTAGAAGAAATACCACTCATTTTCCCAACATATTCTAAGTTGATTTTGATGTGTTAAGATGTGCATGATAAGGGAATGATTTAACATTCTAGGTAATTAAACTAAGATGGGGCATAAGAATATTTGATGTGACTTTGAAAATAAGGAAGCCCAACCTCTTCCTTCGGCAAAGTACACCTGTTTTTAAATTTTTCTACACTGAATATCAAATAATTTATAGAAATCTCTCCCTTTTTTGTTTATATCATCACATGCATCATGATATCAAATATTACCCATCCCCCTCTGAACTGATGAGCAATTTCTACTTGAAACTTTCTTTTTTTTTTTTGTTGCTGTTGTTCATTAATTAGTTTATTTTGTCGCAGCCAAAGGTTACAATGACATTGTAGTTAACTGTTACCTGATCTATTTCCATGTTGCTATCAACCAGTCAAAACTGTAAAACAAAAATAAAAGAGTAATATCTCAGAGACCTTAAGTCGAAGTCTTATACAGTACTATTGTTGATGTCTTTATGTGTGCATATGAAAGTGAAAGAGGCGAGGGAGGTGGGAAGAGGATCACAGGAGTGACCATGTGTGTTTGACAGGAGTGTTTCTGTGGATGGCTTCTCTCCTTCTCCCCCGATATTGTCTGGAGTGGATTGTGGAGGCGGTAGCTCTGAGAACAGCTGCTTCTGACAAACACTGCGTAAACACTATGTGTGTCACTTGGGGTTTTGAGTGTGTGCGCGCAAATCTGTGTGTGTGTGCGTGTGTGTGTGTGTGTTTTGAGTGGGTGGTAGGACACTTTTACAATTGCTAAGAGGAGACTAACCATCCATCTAGTAACCACTGGGTCTGTTAGAGACAAACGTCACATGGCCACTAGAATGATGAGCCCTCTTCGGTTTTAAAGCGATCATTCCATAATTAAAAACAGACACGTTAACCCGTTTTGTACCTCTTTCTAACAGCGGCTTCCTGTTTGTGTGTCAGAGTGCAGACTGATATTGACCTCGTGCAATATCAAATGCATCCCCTGAAAATGACAAGTGGCGATTTATCTTTACAAACATAAGAAGTAACTCAACCTTGCCTGTAGCTGCTTGTGCATGTCTGAATGAATGAAGTGTATGAATGTTCAGCCGTGTGCATGCATTTGTGTATATGTATATCTATAAATGTGAGTACGATGTCGGTGCATGCACAGGTCTGTGCGTGTGTTTGCATGCTAGCAGGCAAATATCACTGTCCTCCGTTGTAAGCATAGTCTGCCTTGTTGTGCATGACCAGTCGGTTCTCGACGAAGTAGAAGCTGTCTGACTGGGTCTCATAAGGACGCTCCACCATCTGACGGACTGCAAAACAGACGGCAAATGCAAGTCCGTAATTGCTACAAAGGCTTTTTTAGTGTCCATGCAATTAAAATGGATGAACGTATATGTACAAAACAACTGAAATTATTGGGTCAGTATAATTGATTAAGCACTTGAAATATGCACATTGAACACTGAAAGCGTTAATGGTCACCGTGGTCATCTACTCCATACTGGCTATGAAACGATCCCTTCCTAACTACACACTGCGCAACTACACTGCAGTTTGAGTTAGTTTGAGTTAGCCAGATTAAGCTTGTATCCTCCAAAGTTTCAGTCTTTTTCATTACAAATTTCCCCCTTTGTGTTTTGTGTGCCGCAGCAGAGGAGTAATTTATCGTTGTCACATGTTCGTTTGTTACTGGGACAAAACACTGACAATAAAACTACTCCAACTGCTAGGACGGCAATACCTTCATGATTTGGATAACTCAGGCCCTGTTCTTTGTCTGTGGAATAATGAGATATCCAGATTATAATGTTGAGAATTTGGCATGAGTCTGGATTTTTTTGGTCCTTTGAAGCTTGTTTAAATTTCATCTTGAGCTGTTGTCAGCGTAACAACTGCAAAAGTGCAGGCTTATTGACAGTTAGCTGGATCATGAACAAGATGTTTTATGTTTTACATGAACTAAATTTCAGATACAAACGGCTTCCTTTCGTAGCAATATAATCACAGAATGTTTATATAATGATGATTTTAGATGAGAACATGGAGGTTATTGAAAAACATTATGATCTGCTGATGTAATTACCACATTTCAATTACCTTTACTTATACATAATAGGATAGTAAAAAAAATAAATAAAGGATTCTACTCTAAATAAGAACCAATCCAGATTTTGAGATACTGTGAGCAACAAGACTCAAATTCTGAGTATTAAAATACAAATGGAGCCAGAACATACAGAATTTAATTTGACATTAAAATGTAAATTTGTCAGTTGAACACTTATTTAATGATGAATTGCAGAGGTCAATTTGCTAAAAATTGATTATGCAATTAAATCTGCCTCTTGAGAGATCTTAGGGAGGTTTCATTTTCGTGGCAGGCTGATGATTGTCACTTAAAAGGATCTTGCATGTCCATTAGGGTGAACCTCACCATTCATGCACCCAACATCACTCATAGTCCAACCAGATTCACTGATTATATCTAAAGTTTAACAGCGATTGAAGTGTGGAAACAGTGGAAGCACTGTAGAGCACAATGTTGAAGAAATGACACCAGTAACACTGCAGGAACTCCCATAAAATAAAATGAACCTGAAATAAAATGAGATTTATGTCCATTAATCTATTGCCCCAGTGCAGGCTGGAAGGATTCCCAACACACCTACCTCAAAGAACTGCAATCACATGATCAGCACTCAGCCAATCAGGCCAATGCTGATCAGGGTTTCAACTGTTTACTCATTTTGCCTCCACTTAAAACGGGAGCGGGAGATAGCTTCACCCAGGATTAACAAATGAATCCCTAAAGTGCCTTCAAAGAAGAAAATTAGCTGGATGAGAATTAACAGGATTATTTTAGCCTGATGACACCATGTTAACCACCAGCCTAGGGCCCTGAAGATTCACATTTATTTCTGGCTGAAATTAAGAGTGTATTTTTGCACAGAAAGGGGACTGTGGATTTTGTTGCATTTTCTTTTTTACATTGAAGTCATACTAGGAAGGAATGTCTTTACAGTATGGAGATTAGAAATGACTGCAGTGATCAATAACTCTCGCAACATTCACATGTCATGTAGATACAGTATTAAAATAATGTTTCAAGTGTATCAAAATACACTTGAAACACTCTTGAATCTACCCTTTAAGAAGTTATAATATTTTCAATAGAACCGTTTTTTCTCATTTATACGCAGGTTTACACAGAAAGTGCTCAAAAATCAGTAAGATCATCTACTCTATAGAGGCAACCAGTGATCAAAGTGTCATGTATTGTTCATTAGTTATTTTGGATAGAATCATCCAACACACAGCTTAAAAACAGTAAAGTGGGTTGAAGAAAATTGTGAATGTCGTGTTGGGAGCACGAGCTATTAAAGAATTATTTGCCATTGAGAGATGCATGTCTAACCATTATCCAAAGATTCACCACAGAACGATGAGCTCACCACCAAAACGCTTGCTAAAATGTAATTTCATGTTTACTTTTGTTAATTGCTCCACTGTGAAATATGACAAGGAAGGAGTCAAGAATAGCCTTTAAGGAAATATCATTAGTAGGAGCTGCTGATCTGTTGTTCTGGTATTTCCATAATCAAAAAAAAAAAAAAAAAAAAACAACTTCTGGCATCTCCTAGATATTTATCATTTTAAAAAGGTGACACAGTGTATCATAAAACATACAGTACACTTTGATATAATCATAATATTGTTTCATTTTCAACCATAACCCTATTCAAGGCATTTTTAAGTTTTACTCATAATAGTCTTGAAAAATGGGACTCACCCAGGCTCTCAGACAGCTGAGGGAACTCGTAGATGTGCTCACAGGTGTTACGGCTGTTTGGGATACAGAAGCCAAAGTCAAAGTCAAAGCTCTTCAGCAGGTGATCACGGAAGTAGTGCCTCTCGATCATGCGGAAGTTGTTTAGAGGCCGGTTTCCAACTGTGAATTCCACTCTGATTGAATAACAGGGAGAGAAGGGAGCATTAAAACAGCAAGCCTGTTCTTGTGTAATTATAATGTTAATACAATCAGTGTACAGGTAAAAAATTTCTGTGAGTGTGTGTAGCTGATCGAACACAATGCTGCAATTGTCTTTATTGTTTGTGCATGGAACAGTCGAGTGTGTTTTTCTTAGCAGTGTGTTGCAATGCCTGAGTCACTCACGTAGCTCCCACGGTCCTCAGTCGCAGGAAGGCTGGGGTGAACTGGTAGCGTACAAATCGACCTGCGCTGGCGTCTGCCTCTCTGTTCTCCTCATCATCCTCTGAGAGCCACAACAGACGACACAGACAATTCAAATCATTCAAAGAGAGGACTATTTTTGATAAGAATAACCAGCAATGAATGTTACTGAACCACGTAACCTGCTTTGAGTCATTCATTTCAAGCTAATAACAAGAACAAGCTGCCAGCAGGGTCAGTACATCCATCTTAAGTGCTCCATAGCCAGATACTTCACAGTCAACAGATGCATGTGCATTACATGCGTGCATTACAAACAATAAAATAAAACAATACAAGGAGTATGTTAATACGCAATACCTGCAGGTGGGGGTTTGGCGATCTCAAACAAGACAGTGGCGGTCTCCAGGTCTCTGATCTTAAAGCGCACAAAGTCGATGTTATAAATATTGTCTTCGGGTTTACACAGGTAACCTGCAACAATGACAGAAGTCATAAACATTGGAATGATTTTCCAGCCAGCACAGTTACTATGTACACTGTTAAAGCACATACAGGCTGCTGACGTGCACAAAGGTTACACGCAAAACATTGTGCTTGACTTTGTTAGCACTCAGATGACATAGTTTTGCTTGTACACAGACACACACAACTTTGCAGCCATAAAGTAGGATGAGACAAAGCTTTAATGACCATTGTGGGGCTACTGTGAGCTCTACAGTGAAATAAACAAATATGAGGCGCAGAAGAATATACTGCATTAATGGAAAATAATGGAAGCAACAGAGAGATTAAGAACGCTGACCATGACTTCACAGTTTAACAATTTCATAAACAGTGCTATCCTCTCATGGGAAGAAAATGAAGCATTAAATTTAGTCTCTTTTTGTTTCCTTTATTTCCTGTGTTGCCACAACAGCTGTAAACGTGGGCTACCACACTGATGAGAATTTACCATGCTGCTATACTATATATATAAATATAAATATATATATAATTTTTTTTTTTTTTTTTTTTTAATTTAGACCAGGCAAAGGGGCTTCCTGATCAATCCTGACTGTGATGTCATGGCAGTGGTTTTGTGAGCTCATTTGTATCCGACATTTCTGAAGAGTCCGAAGACGTAATATCTCAGTTCAATTAAAGTGACACAACAGAGAACATTTTCATATCACAAACGCCTCCTGTTCATCGAGCTGCTTCAAAATAGAAACAAATGGCTTTTCCATGACTGAAAGGTCGTGCAGTGACGTCCTACATGTGTTTGTCAAGTCAGATATGTATATTCTCTCGCATAATGATCACAGATGTAATTTAATATCACAATAGTCTCATCACCATTTTTTTTTTTTAAATGACAGCAACGTAAGCTAGTACAACCGCTCTAGTTGTATGTAATGTGTGATTTGATGTATTCTGTAGCTTGTAGAGACTCGGTCACATTATGCTCGATACTTAATTCAGCCTCGGCAGCGCATCAAGCATCACCGGGTCCACGTTAACCGACGACAAGCGGCGACAGAGAGCGACTCAGACCTCGCGTAGACACCCGCAGTCCTAACACATCCTCCGGCGTGATGTGTCCACTCTGTGTCCGCAGGTCTTCCTCCGTGACGGGCCTGCTGTCCACCTGGCTCCTCCGGGACTTGAGCCTCTTCAGAACCCCGCCACCGGGCTTGCGCTCCCGCGGAGGAGCCGCCGTGCTGTGCCCGCCGCTGGAGACGTTTTCTGCTACGGGAGCTTCGCTGCGGGCTTTGGCTCCGCTCATCTTTCTCCACGGCTCCTCTCTGTTTGAAGGAGTAGGCTCCGTCTCCTCCTCAGGTAAAAGCTAGAAGGAGAAGATGGCGCCTAAGATGTCGAGTGTCGAGAGAAGTGTCGGTGAACGGTCAAGCGCTTGTTTTTGTAAACACATGCTGAACAGTTGCCATGACAACTCGTCCGGTGAGCCAGAGCAGGGTGTGAAGCGGTTGGTCGAAACGACCACCAGGGGGCGACGGAAACAACCCCTTCACACCGCTCTGAAAAACACTGAATTGTGTCATTTAATAGTTTCTATTAATAATAATAATAATAATAATAATAATAATAATAGTAAAATTAGTAATGTTGTTGGGCTAAGATCCCTTAAGATCCAAATCAAATCAGTTATCTGAATTAAACCGCCTGAGAGGTTCAGAGGGGAGAGCTCTCATAGGTGGAACTGCTATCAACACATGGGCCTCTCAACATGACAGGAGGCCCCAAGCAGACACTGGATTGTGACCAAAGGGTTGGAAACCTTGAGCCCTAACCCTTATTTTCCATCACTGATAATTTGTCAGAAACTCCTTGGTTGATTTTGATTTTTATTTGTGTGCAGTGTGCAGTTTTGCAATGGTGTATGACTTTATGAAAGATCATTCCCATCATAACCCTTCCAAATCAACCAAACCACACACACACACACACACACACACACACACACACACACACACACACACACACACACAAGTGAATTAATCTAAGCGTTCCCTTTCTTTTATATTTGCTGAATGTCACAGATCGTTTTGCTGGCACAGTGCAACGCAAATGAAGGCTCTAAAGGCCCAGGTGTTATGTAAATGAGGGCTTGCTGTGTGAGAGCTGATGGGCACTTCCTGCTGTGAAGACGCGCCAGGTAGACTCAGCACTCTCTGTAAAGCAGGGAGAGCTGCATGGATCCAATTCCTTTTCACTCCGGGTAAAGTGGCTCTTCGCCTCAGTCTGAACCTGTTTATCCGGTCAATTGAACAGCGAACTACCGTCAAGTTAGGAGGAATTTACAGAACGCTTCCAGTCTGGATTGTCAATAGAAAAGATCCTACTGTAACTCTTTCCAAATGTGCAAGTTCAACTTTCATTTCATTTTGAGCCCATTCGCTGACTTCTTTTTTTTTTGTATTTTTGACATTTGTTGACTTATACTGAAAGTTGAAACTCTGGCGGCTTGACACCTGACAGTGGTGCACTAAAAAGTAGGCTGAAGTACCTCAAAATTATTACCTGTACATAATGAATACTTTTTGCTTTGAAATGTGCCAAAACACCGCAGTAAAGTAAAGTAACGTTATCGGAAGTTCTCTAACTAATTTCACTTTTCATCATATTTTCCACAGCTAATATTACCTAATAATGTGGGCCAAAGCGAGTTCCACTCAACTCTTCACAATAGACGCTGCCCTGTTATCTTTAATATAGTCTGAACATACAGAAATGTACAGATTGCAGTTTTATGACAGAAAATGAAAACACACTTGACATTTGTAAATTTCTCTCGGGAATCAGCCCTTTAGTTTACTTATTGGGCCAGCTATGGCCTGAATACAAACCTGTTCTCCCAGTTCGAAGTTAAACACTTGCCTTCAAGCCGCTCTTTTGGCAATTATGCAGCACATATCTGACCCTGTGACACACAATAGAGACAATATCTCCTCAGTGGTGGTCTTGTTTGGTTATGGTGATTAAAACATATCTCCAACCATTACGCTACAAAAGGACTTATGGATGCCACGTGCATTTGCTGAGCACGCGTTACTGCGGTTTTATTTTGAAGTAGCGACACCGCACTTCCCGTCTCTTCGTGCCTGTCTGTGTGCGCGCGTGTGGCTTGACCCCCGGAGCAGTGTGGCCCGACCTGAAAAGGCGGCGCGGAGAGGGAGTGTCCGCTGGGCGTAGGAGCAGTCTGACGTCTGGTTACTGTGAATGACTGGAGGCAAAAAAAAAAAACAAACAACAAAAAAAAAAAAAAAAAAAAACCACTCTTACAACAGCTCAGCAGGCGAGACCATCGCGGACAACTTGAGAGACAATTTTCTTTTGTAACTTCTTCCCGCTTCCTTCCTTCCTCAACCTGTATGACTGCGTGAAGACTAAAGGTAAAAAAAAAAATAAATAAATAAAAAACATACCGAAAACTTTTACGTCGCTAACGTAGTGTAAATTATCCCAGCCGGTGGGGAAGTTCATGGAGCTGATTTTTAGAGCAGGTGCACAACGTGTAGGATATATGTTTTTTCTAGCTGTCTAACGTACATGCCGTGGGTGACGTTAAAATCCTGGTACGAGTAAACACACACATGTGTCCTTACAGACGACTCGCAGTTTCGTTCACAGGACCGACAACCTGGCCGGAATTAAACTTAAAAGTTACACACATTTATCTCAGTTTTCTCTGTCCAGTCTCAGAGGACACGCTGCTGGTTCAACGACTGGGAGTTCGTTGTTGACGCGTTTACTAGTTACTCATTAACAACAACCAATGAAACGTATGTATTGGTCCAAAGTTAATTTCACCGTTGCATGTATGCGCCAAGTCATTGTATCGCCGTGTTTGGCTCCCCGGGACGAAGCTGATAAGGGGTTAGTTTTCCCAGCATCAGTCAGGGGTGTAAATGAATAACACGGTGGACATCAGAACGAAAGGCGCCGAGTGTGACGATGGCCCGGGCAGGGTAACAGGCTCTAAAAAGCAAACACAGATAAAGAAACTCAGAAGCCTACAAGCTGAGTGCTGCAGTGCATGTACGTGGCCTAAATAAGCAACAGGAGTCATCAATCAGCTGAAGCTTTATCTGCTAGACAGTGTTTATTTCTTAGGAATTCAACTGTAAGGAAAAGACGAGCAAAGCAGAAATCAGCCAGTGCGCATTATTTAACCCCAGCGGGTGGTGTTGCACAGCTTTAGGAGCCCGGTCCGATCATTACACAATATCATGCAAAATCCAGAGGTGTTGTGTGCTTAAGCAATGAGGCAAAAATGGGCAATTACTACACGTCACATGCAAGAGTGGCCCTAGAGCACACGCTGACTGTGAATCAAAGCTGTTTATGCACACCAGCTGCAGATGAATGCTGTAGTAGTGACACAGTCTCATATTGCTGCCACCTTGAGCATTGTGAAGTATCAAACTGTGGGGCGGGGAGTTACCAGTTTGTGCCAGAGTCTTTCAGGTCAAACCAGATGACATCCTGATTACAATGACTGCGCAGTATAGTTCAACAGATTTGAGAGCATAACCGTTTTGCCTTTTTCACACGCTGTGTGAATGCTCAGGTGACAGTCTCAAGGTAGCTGCAACTGATCATCTGTCAGTGGTTTCAGTCCAATTCGAGATCTGATATGACAGTGTCCTTACTGCAGAACATGTAGTAGACGTGTGTGGTGACTCATCAGGTCGGCTTCAGTCTCTGACAACATGTCTACTGCCCTTCCTGCTTGGACTCCTATTTTAGTAGCTCAGAGTTTTCGGAAATTTTATCGACCAAACAATCAGTCGGCAAAATAATCGACAGATTGATTTATAATGAAATTAATCCTTAGTTGCAGCCCTATAATTAATGACATGACCACAGCTGTTGGGCCCACCTTGTCGGGTCCACTATGAAGCGATGATGAAGTGATCAGAGATCCACGACAGAAAGTTAATAACCTGTTATTAGTTAGATATGACATGTTCAATTCATTCTTGAAAGGGTCTAGAGTTGATATATTATTTTGAAACAATAAATGTATGTTGCTCTTTGGCTTAAAGAAATAGTTTGTCCTTGACAGTTGAGCCCAGTTAGACAATACAGGAGCTACTTGCAACATTGCACTTATCCCCCAGGCTAAAAAAAAGCGACAGTGATGGGTCAGATCTTGACTATGAGGGAGAAACTGGTCATTGTTGGTTTAATTCTGTAAAACAATAGTGCATTAATTGTCAACACATTTTTATTATTAAAAAAGTAAACTGAAGAAAGAAACTCAGTAAGAAAATAAAAATGACTGCAGCAGGAAGACTTTTCATGGTTACTGGTGTGCGTTTAGTGTAACTGACTAGTTTCTCTTTGCTCCTGCAGAGGTAATGTGCTTTCAAAAATCTAGACCGACCAGACCTATCCCAGTCGTCGTTGCAACAGCATAACCGGCTGCCTGTGTCTCAGCTGAGAGTGGTAATGTTTTTCCGAGGTAAATATGTAGTTTGCAGTATATCAATGTGTCCTCTCCGCTCCTCTTTCAGCGACTCAGTTATGGAGAGCTCCACTGAGACTTCCCAGACTAGAGGTGCCACAAAACCCAAGCCGACTCCAGCCCCCAAACCTCGGCTCACTCCCAAGCCCTTCTCTCTTCAGAAGAACACCACCTTTCGCTCCATCCATGCTCCAAAGACGGTCACCACAACGTCTAAGTCAACAACAAACCAGACTGGAAAATCTGAAGCCACAGTTGTCCCCAAACTGACTCTGACTGCCCATGCTCAGAAACTTCCTCAGCAAACCACCACCTCTGAGTCCAAACCCAGCTCTGTAAGTGTGCATATCAAAGATAAACCAACAACTACCAAAGAAAGTAAAGCAATTCCAAATGAAGAGGATAGTCTCGATTCTACTGTAGCTCCAGGAAAATCTGATCTTGCTTCACAAACTGCCCCAGCCACAGAGACACCCATATCCGAGCCATTCCAAAAAGACGATGTCATCCAAACAAACCACAAAGCATCCACGGATTTTGTAACTAACTCAGAAGAGAAAGACAGAAAAAGGAAAGAAGATGAAGCTCAGACTTCTGTCGTCCAAAAGCCTGAAGAATCAGGGAGCGACGATTCTTTTACAGCCAATCCAACAAATGGATTGGGCGGCACCAGGAAGTGTCTGTCCACGGAGGTCACCTCAAAGTGTGAGCCTGGTGGTCTGTCCCTGCCTCCCAAGCCCACCATAACTCTATCTACAAGCAGCACCAAAGATGATTTAAACAAGCCAGTGTCCTCAGATCCAAAGCAGAGCCAGACAACAATAGAACCGTCAAACAGAGAGACTGATGAAGAGGGACTGAAGGAGGATTATAGCGGAGGGGGAAGTATTAAACGCAGAATCAGTCTTCTGTTTGATTCCTCGTTGAGGCCAGAGGTCATGACGAAGCGAGAGGAGCCAGAGATTATAAATAGTACACGAGGTGTAAAGGAGCGAATTAAACACTGGGCAGCGGAAACAAGTTCTGAGGGTCCGAAGACTGAGAAGAAGCCTCAGGTTGCACCCCGACCTCGATCTAGGAGGTGAGTGAGTTTCTCTTCATTTGCGCTGTTTGTGTTTGGTGACATGACCAGACATGAATAAAAGGAAAAGAACATTCTCTTCAAAGTGCAACCAAGCAAGAAGTTTATTTTATGCTTAATGGCACATATTATTATGACTGGCTATTAATGTGCCAATTTCCTTCTGGGAACAATTAGTACTTCATGTGAGCAATAATTTCGTTTCTTTTTTTTTTCTTGATATAATTTTCTTTTATTTTCAGAGCTGAGGTGTAATAAAGACTATTATTTAAACCACAGTGCAGACTGCAGCTTCCTTTATGTTGTTTTTGTCGTTTGGCTCCCTTGAAGAGAGGGCAGCGCAAGTCTAGAACTGTTGAGGCAGGAAAGTTTGAGTGTCACCACTGTTTTCATTTCCTTCTTGTTTAATGTGTAGTGTGTGTGTGTGGACAGTCATAGGGGTGTGGTAAATGAATAACGTTGCTTGCAATATCAAGATTGTGGCCAGATTTATGTCCTCAAACAACTACAGTCAAATACAAGTGAAAACCAGGCCACCTCAGATTGTGAATTTTTAGATTATATGTCCAACCTACTACGAGAACGCATGACAGTTAAAGATGTACTTAAGTACAAATTTGAGCTGCTATTTCTTTACATGAGTATTTCAGCTGCTATTCCAACTACAATGGATGTGAATAGAATTTTTTTTGTGTTGCTCACATCATTGAAAATGTACATTTAAAAAACTCAACAGCAACGTGTCTTTATACATTCAGTACTGGAACTACCTTCTAATGACGAAACAAGTTACTGGAAAGATAAGTTGCTCTTTAAATTGTTAACTTTTAATGCTCTGAGCACCGCAAAAGAAATTCATCTCTGATGATGAGTTAGACTCAGACAATTTCACAAGACCTGGCAAATAAAATTAAAACAATCTGAATGGCTAGATATATCTAGATTGTTCTAGATTGGTTGAGGGCAGACCAACCCTTTAAAGGAGTAGTTCAACAGCCTGCTGACTGTGTTATCTATTACAGCTTTGAGCCTGCGACTGCTCCAATAGCTGAAAAAATGCCAAAAACACCACATTTTGAACCACCTGGAACCGGAAAGTCGTCTACACAGGCTATGGATCCCCGTTCAAAGGTCTCCGCAGCTGAAATCCCCTCGGAGTCCCCAGTGGAACCATCCAAAGACGTTCCTACAGAAAAGAAGTCTTCGAAGAGCTCAACAGAGACAACGGTAGAGGACGAGCCGAACAAATCAACAGAGGGTGAGGTTCGACTACGCAATCGCAGACCATGTACAACCCAAACTGCCAACGATGAGGGAGACTCAGCTTCAAGTGAAAGTGCCCAGCGCGCTCCAAAGAGAGACAGTTTTAAACGTCGCTCTGTGCGCTTTGGTATCGTGGAGAGGGATGATGGTGGGCCTCCAGAGATCCTGGGCTCAGCTTCTGAATCCAGTTCAGAAGAAGAAGAAGAAGGAGAGGCTCCTGAGGATAAAGCTTTGGAGGATACCCCTGTTTCTTTGTCTGTCCACAGACGAGTAGGAATTCTTCAGAAGAAGGAGGATGAGATCCAAAAGCAAGAAGAGAAACAACTAACACATCTGGAATTTGAACAGAGACGGAGAGCAGAGGAGAACAAACCGGCAGGACATAAGTTAGAAGAGGAGCGTAAAGGAGAAGAGAAAGAAAGGGAGAAAGAAAATTTTAGGGAGAGGGAAGAGATTAGGCTTAGGGAAGAGGAGAAACAGAGAGAGGAAGAAAGGGAAAGAGAGAGGTTGAAGGAGGAGGAAATGGAGAGGAACAAAAAAGAGGAATGGGAGAGAGAAAGGTTTAAAGAAGACGAAAGGGAAAGGAAAAGGCTGAGAGAAGAAGAAATTGAAAGGGAAAGACAGATGGAGGTGATGTGGCAAAGACAGAGAGAGGAGGAAAGAGAGAGGGCGAAGCAGAAAGAAGAGAGACTAAAGCAAGATCGGAAGGAGAGAGAAAAAGAAAGACTGAATGAGGAGAACAGGAAAGAGGAGAGACTGAGGGAGGAAAAAGAAAGAAAGAGGCTTAGAGAAAAAGAGATTGAAAGGGAAAGACAGATGGAGGTGATCTGGCAAAGACAGAGAGAGGAGGAAAGAGAGAGGGCGAAGCAGAAAGAAGAGAGACTAAAGCAAGATCGGAAGGAGAAAGAAAAAGACAGACTGAATGAGGAGAAGATGAAAGAGGAGACACTGAGGGAGGAAAGAGAAAGAAAGAGGCTGAGAGAAGAAGAGATTGAAAGGGAAAGACAGATGGAGGTGATGTGGCAAAGACAGAGAGAGGAGGAAAGAGAGAGGGCGAAGCAGAAAGAAGAGAGACTAAAGCAAGATCAGAAGGAAAGAGAAAAAGACAGACTGAATGAGGAGAACAGGAAAGAGGAGAGACTGAGGGAGGAAAAAGAAAGAAAGAGGCTGAGAGAAGAGGAGGAGAGATTGATTCATGAACACGAGGAACACAGATTGGAGGGGAAACTGAGAGACGAGGGAATGAAAAAAGAGAAACATAGAGAGGAGGAGTGGGAAAAAGAGTGGGTGAAAAAGACAGAAAGTTTGATTAGCCAAGAAGAAGAGAGGGAGAGAGAAAAGGAGCTGGAGTTGATGTGGCAGAGAAAGAAAGAGGAGGACAGAGAGAGAGCGAGGCAGAAAGAGGAGAGACTCAAACAAGAAGAGAGGGAGAAAGAAAGATTAAGAGAGGAGGCTGAGGAAAGAGAGCGGGAGAGGCAAAGGAGGATGGAAGAGGAAGAGAGGATGAAGGAAAGACAGAGACAGGAGGAGGAGGAGAGAACAAAAAGGGAGCTTGAGAGGAAAATGCAGCAAGAAAAAGAGGAAGAGATGGAGAGAATGAGGCAAATAGAAAAACAGAGAGAGGAGGAGGAAAGGGAAGAGGAAAGGAAGAGACAGATGGAGAAAGAAAGAGTGGAGGGGCTTGAGAGAAAGATGCAAGAGGCATTGGTAAGAAAGCAAGCAAAGGAACTGGAAGAAAAGCTAAGGATGGATGAAGAAAGAGAAAAAGACGAACTTGGGTTGACCAACAGGGAAGGAGAGAGTGCAGTGGCAGAGGCAGAGTCAAATTTAATCAGCTTTGACTCTGACGATGAGCCTCAGAAGTCAGAAACACTGCAATCCCCCTTAGCAAAAATCCATGGGCCCACAGAGACTCCAATCGAAGTTGTTTATGATGACTTCTCTGTCAGAAAGCCTCTGATCGAGATTGATTTTGATGATTTTTCAGTCAAACCAAAGAGGTGGGGCTCACAGGAGAAAGCAGAAACTAGTCCAGTTGTCCAGAGCTGGGCTACAAGTTCTGTGGATAAAGAGGATGTGGAGCTGCTGGTGCCCCTGAATGTATTCCCTCAGGAAAACAAAGCACCAGAGCAGGTGGCAAAACCAGACAGACCAGAGCCTACACCAGCCAAGGAAAGACCAGAGGAGGAGCAGCTCATGGAGGTAAATACAAAATTCTGTCCCATTCGCTTGGAATGCGACTTGACTGATTTGTGAACACCAGCCTTTGAAAGGCCAGATTAATGAGAAACGGTGAGGATAACAGAACAGAGACAGGAGTGTACATGTAAACGTGTTTTTTTCACCACTGAATCATATCAGCCAGGCAGCCACACACCTCACCTGCACCAACACATTGCCATTCTTTTAGCAAGAGAAAAAAATATCTTGTCATACTTGCTTCGGCCTGATTAAGTTGTGATATAAGAACATGTTTGTGTGTGTGTGTGTGTGTGTGTGTGTGTGTGTGTGTGTGTGCGTGCGTGCGTGCGTGCGTGCGTGCGTGTGTGTGTGTGTAGCTTTGACATTGAGTAATGAAACAAGCGTGGCCTGAAATCCAAATCTAAGTGCCCGTGCTGACAGCAATAGCTTATTTCCTACGATACAAAAACTAGAAAATGGGCTCGGTAGACTGCTGACCTCCGCCAAGGCTGATGTCAAACAACACACACCAGACTTCAGAGGAAAAAGTTCAAATTCATATTAAATGACCTGGATCTGTCCCCAAAATTACTGGATTTTTCGCTGGCCCATGCCCCATCCCTACATCAAGTTCGTTGCAGATCGGTTCAGTACTTTTTGTGTAATCCTGCTGACAAAAAAAACAAACAGACACGGGTGATTACATAACCTCTTTGGAGGATGTAAATTTCAGAGTAAGATAAGTGACTTAAGTGGTGTGACAATTTAAAAAATCACTTTCGTGAATATGAATGGTTCTCAGTCAGTGCTCTCAAATTAATTCCTCTGAAGACGTTAGGGATCTTCTTTTATATACATGTACAGTATTGTGCAAGGGCAGGATTCATTCCAATATTTTAAGTCCCTTCACTCTCAGTTCTTAATGTAATGTCTGAATCTTCCAGGCATCTGCAACAGTACGTAATAATGGATGAAATCTGTGTTATGTGGTTTTCTGATGTCAGAGGGTGGTTATGGTAATCAGAAATATAACACAAAGTGTCTACTACTTTCACTTTGTTCTTATTTGTGTGTAGAGAAAAAAATATTTTTAAAGCAAAGAAAGCAGTGGAAAAGAAAAAGATCAGGTAGGAGCATGTAAAGGAAGGATGGATTATTTCACATGGGCACCTTGGATGGGTTATCTCCAGCAGCTGTGGGGGAGTCTTTACATACAGTAATGTTACCTCATAAGTGCTAGTGTTTTGTAATGGATTATGGAGCCAGCCCAGCAATTTGCATCTTAGGGAGACCTCCACCACACATTTTTTAGATTTGTTTTTTGTTGTTGTTTTGCAGTAAGACAGCCCTCATTATTACTGTAGTTAACAATGTCAATAGGGATTAGTCAGCCATCTACTAAACTATTCAGTGGTTCATTGAATACACCACGTTTAGCTCATAGGCCGTTCTTGCCAAGAGTGAAATGAGAAGACTGATCCCCACTCTCACGTCAGTAGGATAATTATTTTCTCTGTATTTTCGATTTTCTCGAGAACCATTCATCCAAAAAAACTTCCTCAGCACTGCATATGTGAAGCCGATCAGATGAGCAGTTCTAGAGAAAATCAAGAACAGACAGATTATGTGTGTGTGTGTGTGTGTCTGATGTGAATGTTCTGTCAATAATTTTTAGTTCATTTTAAATCTATAAAGTTGTGAGGTCAATAGTTTAGCTTGACGCTGGACTGTTGGTGACTGAAGACTTCTACCACTCCAGTGGATCTTTTATCCTACAAACTAGACAAGAATTTAATTTTTATTAGAGCTGATTGCATTTGTGCTGTAAAATTAATAAAAACGGTGACAGTGTTAATTTGCACATATTATTTCATATGATAAAATATTTGAATAGCATAAGGCACAAAGTTTATTTTCTGATTCAGTCATTTCACGTTCAAAGACCCATTGAAGTTGTATCGCAGCTGCAGTCAACAAACCATGTCTGAACTAACTTTGGGTGGATCCACTAATAAACGTCATCGCTGCACAGCATGAAGGAAGTAGTCCTAATCAGTTGGGAGTGTAATAGTAAGCTAATGTTACTTAGAAATTTTAGCCATGTTAGCAATGTTAGCCTCAATGTTATAGGTAGTAGAGTAAGAAGCTAGAGTGGAGATTGCAGCCTAAACACAAACCTACAAATTCCCTTAATACAATTTAAAGTGCCTTCTGCTTGCTGAAAAAATGAACATTAAAAATGTTCATTTGAAAAGCACAGGGAAATAGGATCACACTTCAGTATGAAAAGAGACAAGGCAGAAAACGCAAATAATTCCAGGTGAACGGAGTGAAGAGTTGCGGTTGCAAATCATAGCGAATGAACAGCTGACAGGCTGTGCCAGTCAAGACGGATTGGTTAAGCACCTGTTTAAACATGCAACATTTTTGTGGCGTGAATGAAAACACTGAATTCTGGAGCCCTAAACTGTGTGTTTGTATGTGTGCATCATTGTGATATTGTGTTTCTGTTTGCAATGTGCATACTTCAGCAAACAAACCCTAACCCACATAACCAGTGAGCGACTGTAAGGGGGCATTGTACATAACCACTTCCCTGCCATAAGGCCACTTAGGGTTGAGGCTTTGTCGGTCATGACCGTGAGTACATCCTTGTTTTAACCACTGGGTGGTGCTCGCGCTCTTAAAAATTGCACTTCCTTATGCTTCCTTCCTGAAGTGCATTTTATGTAGAGCACCTTACACTGCTATGATATGGCCACCATCACACTAAACAGTATGGTTTGATAAATTAAATGTATGCTTTTTATGCTGCAAGAAAACCCTCTAATGTACAGACCCTATTGTGTGGCAGAGAAAAGCAGTGCAATATGACAGAGCAGAATAATGAAAATGTTTACTGGGCAAACACAAGCTGTGCAGCCGCCCGTGCGCCCTCATTCAGGCTACTGACTAAAAGACAGACAGACGGACGGATGGATCTTATAGTGAGTAGGGCCTAGGTGTTATGTGGGCATCGTGTCCTCATTTGGACCTGTCCAACAGGGAAACGGGTCAGAATGACCATACATGGTGCCCCTATCTGCTCTTTTTCTCTGTCTCTCTACTCAATCCCTCCACCCAGTTTTGAGAGAGAGCCTGTCACCCCACTGCACACATGCACACACACACACACACACACACACGCGCGCGCACACACTATTTCTGGCACACGTACAAACAAAGAGGATGGGCTAAACTGCAGACAAGAAAGTGCACAAGTCCACTGTCCATTCTTTTAGGCATCTATCTAGCGCTCCCTGTTGCTCAAACTTTCTCTAAGCTTTTCAAACGTCTACCTGCTGTCTTCTCTTCCCTCTCCGCTCACAAAGACCTGGTTCATTCATCACCTGCATTTAGCTACAGGAAGAGAGCAGTGGAGGGAGGTACAGAAAACACCTTGGCCCAACCTGCCGCACCTTCCTTCCCTCGGGATTTTCCACATCCGAGCAAAGACCTCCTCTTTGTTGTGATGTTCTCTGAAATCACTCAGGTCTAGAGGAGATAAAGGGGGTGATCTACCTCTCTGTACCTGGCTTTGGATGTTTGGAGAGGCAGATATTTCCCACGCTGCTTTTCCTTTTTTTTTTCTTACTGAATGGAAAATGAAGTCGCCATGTGAACCAGGACGCAGGTACACAAGCAAACAGGCTTGACTCAGTCAAATCCAAAAGATAAGAGAGGTAACACTTACTTATATAAGACTTAAAGTTGCTTTCATATTTTTTTTACTTCCAAAGTTGAAGCGTAAAGGAAGTTTTTGATTGAGACTTCTGTCGGTGTCTTTTAAATGGACGATAATGTGATATAATGATGGGAAAGACTTTCTTTGGAACGCTGCTGTTTAGGATGTCACATCCATCATTGTGAATGCTGCTGTGGAGTAGTGTCGTCACAGTGCAAACACATGGCTGGTTAGACTATTTACTTCTTTACTGACAGCAAATAATAGACTGTTCCAGGAAGTTTTGTGTGACCTGAACCATAAAAATATGGAGAGAGAGGATGGAGCCCGCACAAATGAAAGAAGGACTATATCTTGCTTTGTATGATGTCAGAAGCCGTCTTTCTGCAAAAGACAGATTGAGTTTTCTTTACCTTCTGCTTGCTGAAAATGACCACTGAAAGCCAGATCACACATCCAGCTTTTTGACTCACCCACAAAATCCCTTAAGCTCTAACAAAGTTGAACTTGAGTTTCTCCAGTGACCCAGTTCCCATGGTGACCCTAGTGCCAGGACGACCAGCTGTGTGAGCTTTTCAACCATGCAGTACTTGGGTGGGAAACTGTCGGCCGCCCAGCTGCAGGTGGCGGGTTGGGTGGGCAGCGTACGACGCTCCTTGCAAGAGGCTCTGGAGCTGGTGTGGGGCACCGCAGAAGAGAAGCAGGAGGAGGAAGAGGAGGACAAAGAAGCAGACGAATACGGTGGAGATGGAGGAGGAAGGTTTCAGAGAGCCATGTCACCTCTTCGTAGCTTCGCCAGACGCAGCAGGAGATCCCTGCGCCGCTTCTCCATCAGAAGTCGGCAAACTCTGCAAAGGGGAACCACTGAAACCTGCTCTGTAAGAGCTGCTACATTAACTCAGTAGATGGCAATGCATGCGCTTTAATGTTCTGCACTTATCATTTCCAGGTCAAGTCTAATTCCAGTCTATCGTTTAATGAAAATCCCATTTTACTTTAAAGGCTTGGCCTGCTCATTTTTATTGACATTAGGTACAGTGATAAATGAACGTGGCAGTTTTTAAAGCCCAAGTTTAAGTGCTGGTTACATTTTGCTCCAAAGCTCCATCAATACCATGTAACTCATTCCCAAGTCAAATATTTCCACGTCCATGAGTCAACAGATGCCCATAAAAATGTAAAGAGGGAGTGAAGTAGGCAGTGGCAGTCTGTTTCAGGAAGGACACAGTTATCTGATACAGTTGTCCAAATGTAGTGTTTTATCAGTGTACATGCACGCCCTTTCCCTCCTTGTCTGTGGTGTGTGTCGGAGATAAAGCAAAGGACTGTAACAAAGTGTGACACACTTAGAGAAGGTTTATCCAAGTATGGCTGTTTATGTCTGAACCCTTTGTATCTGCATCTGCCTTTAGTTCACGTCGCTCACATTTCATTTCACTTAGTCATGGCTGTTGACCTTTTAGCTCTTTTTCACGGCAGAAATTGATGTTTTTATCCAAATATATATCCTGGCAGTGCTGCCCATTACAGTAATTACCCAATACAGTAGATTATGATCTTACATTTTACTAAAAAAATGTGAGAATATTTGCACAAGACACAGTTTATTATAATTTTACATTGTCATATATTACTTTTAAATAATAAGATTAATTGGGCACAAATTTTTAGAAGTATGAATGAAAAATTCACCCTAGTATACATGTTTATCTGGATATCATAATATTGTTTGGCATTTTTTTAAAGTCTGTAAATAGTTAAGTCAAGATTAAGCACAAGAATTATAATAGATTTCCTGATGAAATAGCACTTTGTCCAATAGGTCTACAGGGAAAATGCTGCCTAACAGCATGAAAGCCGATAATACGCTTTATATCTTATTTTAATGCTGTATATCAGTGATCTGCTCTGGAAAAAAAACCAAATGTATATTTCATTACCAGCTGCAACACATGAGGCAGTTTACTTATTAATATTTAAGGCATATCTGTCTCTGAATCTTTTTAAAAAATAATTTTTCAAGTGTCAACTGTGAGTGTGAATGTGTGCGTTTGTCTCTTTGTTTATATGTGGGTGTGCATGCAAAGGGGACACAAAGACATACAAAGAGAAAATAACCTGCAGGCTATTTCCACTCTTAATTAGATGATCCATCACTTTTCTTTATTAGAGGTGATGTTTTGTTGACAGTCTTCATCTATTATCCTGGATTTAGAGTCTCGGTTAGTCGTGCTTGTGGCATCTTTTGGATGTTCTCCTCTCCACTACATCGTAAAAAGGCTCTCTTTCACATTCCATTGACCAGGACAAAAATGTGATGCAGGTAAACTATAATGAAGCCGACTCTGTCTTGACTTGTTCATCCTCCGCCCTTCCGAGCACATACTGTACTGGCCCTACACAGGTTTATTGCAGCTTACAGGTGTAGTTTTTTTTTTTTTTGTGGTGAAGATTTTTAACTTATCTGTTCTTTGTTTCTGCACTTGTGTGGATGTTTTTGTCCAAAATGTTCAGTTATTAGTAGGAAAATATGGGATCTAACAGTATGCCTCAATAGAGTTTCCATAGTGTATTAGTATAGCGTATTCCATATGTATATGCATTATCTCTGAATTTCTGTGCATATGTAGATTAAAGTTGCACTAACAGATATTTTTATTATTTTATTATATATTATTTACAGATATTTATATTAACAATGGCTCAAATGAAAATATGTCATGTGAATGGTGCCAGTCATAGTGACGAACCAGCAGGGCTTATCACATTTCCCTTTCAGCTTTACGAAGCATTTTAGCATCTTTCAGCTCATTGTTTTGGTTGTACAGCCTGCAACTTCACATTTCTGGTTTGGTCTCACCTTTGTCAACTTTGTTTCCATCCACAGCAGTGCAGATGTTTTTTATGAAAAAGCTCTGACAAGCCCTCTGTATGCTACCTGCCCAACACCAAATGACAGACAGACAAAGTTAGCGACTAGCTAGTGAACATAGTGGAGCATTTATCCACTAAAGAGCCAAATATTTCCCTCAGGAGTTAGTAGAGGCCAAAGCAGAACTAAAAGGGGAGAGAAATAATGAGCTTAAATTTAAATTCTCTTGGGCAGAGTAATCTTTTGCTTTTCTCAGACACAGACTTGAGAAAAGTGGACTGGCTGTTTCATTTGAATCCATATACTTGAGACTGAGATACACTTGCCTAATGTCTCATTCATTGTTGCAAACTGATTACTTGTACTACTGCCAAACAGGAACTATGTGGAACTTTAATGTAGTTTCTCTTTGAATTCAACAGAGGTGAGGTGAGGGAGGTGATAGAGTCACATGGTGTACTGAAAATGTATCTAATTAAACAACATTAAAAACTTTGTGAACGGCAATGGCTATTTCCATGATAAAGGTAGGACATGCACGGTGGTGGAATTGTTCTGCTGTAGACAGTGTCTCTGTTAGACCAGACTTTGTTTTCCTCTTTAACTGAACACAGTCTGTGGTTATAGGAAAATCACTAGAAGCCTATTCATTCATTCTGTGATGCTGCCAGATAACAGGCATTGTGCAAACGAAGCTGCTCTGTGAGTCCTGAGTAATAAATGGACTCAGGAAGGAGATGAAGTGGGTATGAAATCATATGGAGGACAGGGGTGTTTACTCAAGTGTTGTTTTGTTTCCAAGTGACAATATTAGACAACACAACACTGCAATGTGCCCCTTGATAAAATGTGAAGAGAGCTTGATAATATGTTGTGAGAAGGTGCACAGTAGTTGCTTTTGTTTGAAATTTGTTTGTGTGTCTGTGTGTGGGTGTGTATCTGTGTGTGTGTGTGCAACCATGCATTCCAGCATGTGGGCGTGACAGCATGAGTGTGTTCGGTGTGTCGGCGTATACGCATATAGGTGTGTGTGCCAGCGCACACACATGCTCACGGTGTTTATTGAGGACAGCCCAGCCTCTGTGACCAGCTCATTAAAAGATGTATGCTTGGCTGGTCCTTAGTCCTCTCTCCCTCTGTAGTTAGTGATCTTGGCTCAGCACACCGTCCATTTTCTCCCCTCAGCTCCACAATGTGAAGTTCTAAAATGCAGAAATACAGAACAAAGGGGAGTATATAACATCATATGATCTTTTATGATAACACAGTAGATCCAAAGAGAGTTGAAATCAAAGTTTAGCAAATATATCCCACAATATCAAATGCTTCCTTCATGTTTTCCCCGGTTCTGTTGTATGTTTTCCTGTTCATGTTCAGTTAAATTGAATAGTCTTTCTATCTCTCAGGAACAGGTTAACAGTTATTGTATAAACGGAGAAGACAATGACACTGATGCTTTGATAGAGAGTGAGCCAGACCAGCAGAATGGGAGCTGTGAACAGACATCTGAAACTGACAGGTAGGAGAGAGGTTGCACTATAACACAATACGAAGCCCACTTACCGTGGACTACAGACTGACATCCGTTTTGTATCTCTAAGCGGCTTCGTTGCCTTCATATACCCCGATGGAAACAAACAGGACTGGACAGGTTTAAGTGTCATACTCTGTATCTAGTGCTGAAGGTGTGGCTCCACGTTAAGGTGATTTGATTCTAACTGAGCACACCTGAAAAACAAAAGGCCTATAGCTATCTGACATTGAAGTCTTAAAGTAAATAGCCTCAAGGTGCAAGTTGGAGGGCTATGTGTACCTTTGGTTTCTTAGTAAGATCAGAGGAGGGTGTAAAAATTAATCAAATGTGATTTTTAAACCAAAATGATTTTTTTTTTTTTTCAGCTTTTTGTTTGACCTTTAACCATTTTTGATTCAGACTTTGCAATGAAGGAATTTAAGTATTCAACCCAATGACACATGCAGTTTCTGTTTATGAAACATGTATCCTGTGAAAGCATGACCAACTGCAGTTGCTCATTGAAATATGCTAGCAAGTATTTTCAAGAGCTGACCTCCCTGTGCCCCCTAGTGGTTAATAGAGAACAAGACACAAGCCCCGAAGAGTAAGTGTTGTTGAAAAAAAAAATGAAAACATTGCCTTCTCTTCTCAGTCTGTGATTCTAAATAACTTTCTCTCTCTTCAGTCCAAAGCCCCTCCCCGACCAGGTTTCTGAAGTCACCTCTCAAGATGTTGATACCTGTGATTTTCAGAGAGAGCCAGAGTTCCCTCCATTCCCTGAGGTTGGTAACTCTCTGTTTCTTAAAATCCCTGCTTCGTGAATAGTGACAGCTGATTTCTGGGTGTTCTGCCACAAATATTAAAATGTAGTTCTGTTTTTTAATTTGCATCTGGAAAAATACGCGCTCTTGCATCTGCATTGTTATAGTGTGGTGGAGCATTAATACACAGTGGCGAATGAAGGGCATTCTATCCATTGCTTGCTAGATTATGTGTGTGTGTGTGTGTGTGTGTGTGTGTGTGTGTGTGTGTGTGTGTGTGTGTGTGTGTGTGTGTGTGTGTGTGTGTTTGTGTGTGTGTGTGCACAGAGCTCCACTCCTCTCCTCGATACCAGCATGCAGAGATCCAAGGCAGATGTGGGTAAGAGGCGAATTCGAACGCGTCCGTCACGCTCCCTCCATGCAGGGTTGACTCAGAGGGAGAGCCCGGATTGGAGGGCTCGTGACTCCACAGGTTATTACAGCATCCATAATGTTATCTAATCTACATGGAGGGCTGGAACTCAGCGATTGTTCATAGTAATTCAGAGTAAAAAATCAATATACACCAAGAAAAGGAAATGTTGATTTACTGCCTGTATTGACTCTTAATTATGTCTTTAGATGAAAAGGAGGCATCTTCCAAGCAAAGGGAGTCAGATTCTGAGGAGGACCAGCCAAAACCGAAGATAATTTGTTCTCCTCCTCCCACCTCTCAAAGAGTCCCCATGTTCCCTGGTCTGAGCCCTGCGGCCCTGATTGTAAGCTTGAATATAACATGTTTCCTAGTTTTTATTAAATATAACATGATGTAAAATGGTAGCATTTGCATTGAGTAACGTGTACTTGACTTGCTCCCCAAGGCTCAACTAAAAAGGAGAACAGGTGGAGGCGGGGAAGAAACAGAAGATGACAAGGGAAGAGAAGAGAAGGGAAGTCAACATGAGGAAATAGCCCCATCACCGCTCTCCCGCTCTCCTCGCTCTGCCGCTCATCTTGCGGGGGCTGCACGGGTGCTGCCACCCTTAGGCGGCACGGACACAGGGTAAGAACAGAGCATGACAGCACACTTCCAAAATGTACTCAAATCCTAGAAATGATGAGAAAATTATTCAAAAATTTGGTACGCCTTTTAATTATGACACTCCTCTGCACTGTGATTCTGTGTGTCATTCAGTGCCAACTCTTCTCCTGCTTGGCTCAAAGAACTGAAGTCTAAGAAGCGTCTGAGTCAGCATGACAGCGAGGCTTAGCCAGACACAGGTGAGTAATATGGATGAGGGGATAATTAAAATACCAAAGGCGAGGACTCTTTGCTACATAATAAAATAAAAAATTAAAATCATAACTTCTTACTATACAGAGGGTTCTTTTTGGTAAAGAAATGGGGGAATTAGCCATAGATGAGCATTGAGCATGACGGGTTTGACATTTGGCTTATACAATGAATTCATGTAGGAGTAAGGGCATCATTTAAAAGGACTAATTTGCTTGTGAGTCATGATGCAAGACAGCTGAATAGGTTTGCAATAATAGAGAGTGAATGGTTTAAGCTTTTCTGCAGTGCTGTCAGGAACACTCATGTTCTTTAATGCAGACTGTGACTAAACTGACAGCAAAGACAAAAACAGGAAATGGTCCACATCTCTGCAACATTTTCTCCTATCATATCTGAAGAGTGGGTAAAATGTCTTCATTGTACCTTAATGCTCTTTGACCAGCCATATTTTGCTCCTAACTTTGCTGGTTTGGTAATGTATAGCTTAGTGAAAAAAGGGAGACGCCACTGAATTTATGGATTTAAATATCACTTGGGCCATCAATGCTAAAACTGAATGAATTCAGGATAGTGCGGAAACCTATCTAACAAATGGTTCGTGCTAAATGCTAAATATATCACATAAATTAGATGTCTTCTTTTGTTTGAAACTTTGTTCTGAACCTACTGTATCTTTTGTTGCCTTTAGGAGACACTATGCCATTGCTGTTGAGCAAGAATTAATCCCAGTTGCTCCTGCTGCTGCTGACAGACACCTGGCCACGATTGCTCTATTTTGCACTTTGAGTGCCTTATTATGGACCTTTACTGGTATATGCAGAAGGGGAATGTGCTGACTATAGAGGCCATCAAGAACTTTTCTTATTGTAAATGAAATAATGGTGCCAAGGCTATGTGCCAAGACTGTGATGTGTTAATGCCAAGTACATGTTTTATCGACTGTTGTACAGAGACTCAATGGAGGGTGATTACCCCAATATAATTTAGCGCAAAGCCATAGACTGTCTTGTTGTTTGAATGTCATAGTCCATCGTAAACTGACAGAGACTGATGACACTAGGCTTTCAGCAGGGTGTCTCTCACACACACACACACAAACACACACACACACACACACACACACACACACACACACTGTATATACAAACAGTACCGAATATAAAAAATGGATGGCACTTTGTGTGTATTTAGTTGAAATTGTATAAAATGCCTTTTACATTATTTTACCAATCACAGATTGTCTCAAGTAAACCTACCTAGCACTTTAAGAAACATTATAACAGTTACCGTCCATGCAGTACATCTAAGCAATAGAATAATTGAGTACATAACTATAGTAACAGGGTCAAAGGAGTTTTTTCTTTTTGTGATACCATGAATGCCCGTCTTCTCTTTAAATTAAGGCTCTACAAAATGTAAAGATGCAGTACCTGGTTTTATTAAAACACCCGGGTAGCTGGTCAGAACATCACAGTGAGCTGGGAGGAAATCTTGGGCGTTCTATAACAGATTCAGGAGGTGTGTTTTGTGAAGTCATTAACCCAGAAAAATGCATTTATCTGCTTGAGATTCTTTTTTAAGCGCCTGTTTAATGTTAACAATTGACTGTCATCAATGCTGTAATCATTTATGATCAACATACTGTATGATAGGGGAAATTGAGGGAACTTTATTAAAAACTTTTTTCTATGAAATGCAGTGGAGTGTGTGTTTTTTATGGGAAACTTGCCCTGCATATTGTTAAAGATAATTTGAATGTGGAGCATGAAGAATCATAGGACTATAGGTCAATTTTAAGTTGGAAAAATTTTATAGCCGTGTTTGACAAGCTGCCGTTTCCACTCCCATCACAGTTTTTGGTCAAGTCAAAAGTAATAAATTTACTCAAAGAAACGCTAATATACTCAGATCTGAACAATCCAAACATGGAAATACTATTACTGTGAGTATTTTGGTGGATGGCACCCTAAGAACGCAAGAAATTTAAGGCAGTTTTTGGATGCTGGATGAAGAGAAAGACAAAGAAACAGGTAGAAGACAGGAGAGTGGAGAACAAGATAGCTGGGTGGGGCCGATAATGCTGAGTGAGACTGATCTCTGTTCATTCTCTTGGCTGGCAGTCAGAGCGTGTGCCCACTATAGGATCATGGTCAGGATGGCAGCATGGGCAGAGCTGGGCAGCGTTTGCCAGTGTGCCAGGGACAGAGGGGCAAGCCTATTGAGAAGCAGTGTGATGGACACAATGGGTGCGACAGACTTGCTGCATCAACAGGCTTTTTGCTGCTGTGGCCAGAAATAAACCATAAATACCCCCACTGGCCTCCAACGACCCGCTCGCCAGGCCTCCACACCCACATACACCCTCACACTGAGACAGACAGAAAAGAGAGAGAAAAGAAAGAGGAAAGACGGAGAGTGTGGCTTGTACGTGGTGCAGTGAAGCACAAGCCATCCAGGTAAAAAGAAAAAAGATCATCCCTCTCCCTGACAGGCCTCTCTCTTTTACGCTCTCCCTATTCCCTCTTCTATCTGCAGCCAAATGCTTGTTTCTTAAGTCATATTTTGTGTGTGCACTATTGATGTCTTATTCTTACATATACAACTGACACAACTTTGGATTTGAGTAAAACAAAATATGCAAATGTATTGCTGATAAATTTGATCTGCGAGTAATTAGATTGGGGCTAAGCAGCTCCATTAACAGGGAAACTTTTTTGTCTCTGCAACTGTTTAAAGTCCTACCTATGAGCATGTGCTAAAGTTTTATGATTTTTCAAGTGTTTCTGTTATTAATTTCAGAAAGTAATTATTCAAAATCACTAAATAATATTACTGCTGTGCTTTGTAAAGGGAAAATGACGGAACAGCAAGGAACCCCAGACCAGCTGCCTGCAGAGAAGGGCCAAGGAGGGGCCGGAGCCACATATAAGGTACCTTTGATAAAAGCGACTTTTTCTGTTGACTTCACACATTATATAAACAGGAAAAACGTTTAAGGAATGAAAGGAAAAAAATCCAAATCACCATGGAATTGGGACTTTGCTGATCACACCATCGACTGTTCCTGTCTTGCAGCTGGCGGTTTTTGAGTTTGAGAACTTTCGTGGAAAGAAAGTGGAGTTGTCTGGTGAATGTAAAGATGTGCTGGAGAAGACACAGCGAGTCGGCTCAGTCATTGTTGAGTCGGGACCGTGAGTGATTCAGTTTCCCTTCATTATTTCTCATCAATTTCTACTAAACCTGCAACCTGTTTTCAAGTTGTTTCCCTTGCTTAGGATGAACGTGTTCATTTATATGTGATGCATTTTCTCCTTTTCCTCAGGTGGGTGGGTTTTGAGCGTCCAGGTTTTGCAGGAGAGCAGTTTGTGCTAGAGAAAGGAGAGTATCCTCGCTGGAGCACTTGGACCAACTGGCAGAGTGCCTACAGCCTGAGCTCATTCAGGCCTCTGAAAGTGGTCAGTATTATGGTTGTAATATTAGCAGATGTAACCTCCTGCCAGGCACGCTCAAACCTGTTGTTTTCCTCTCCAGGACAGTGCAGATCACAAGCTGCACTTGTTTGAGAATGCAGGCTTTGAAGGCAGAAAGATGGAGATTGTTGATGATGATGTCCCCAGTCTGTGGGCTCATGGTTTCCAGGACCGCGTGGCCAGTGCAAAGGCTATCAGTGGAACGTAAGCTGTAACCTTCCCAGTGATATGTATTATTTATCCTTGATCCAACTGTTTTGTTTTTTAAGAGAATTTAATGGGCCTGTATTTTTTATAACAATTCTGTTCTGTTGCCCAGTTCACTGCCCCAGAAATGTGATGTACTAATCTTTTTCCTCCCTCTTAAGGTGGGTGGGATACATGTATCCTGGCTACAGAGGGAGCCAGTATGTGTTTGAGCATGGAGACTTCAAGCACTGGAATGATTGGGGAGCCACTGCACCTCAGATCCAGTCCGTCCGACGTGTGCGGGACATGCAGTGGCACAAGAAAGGGTGCTATATAGCCCCTGCCCCTGCCCCTACACCTCCCAGTCCTACTCCCGATCCTACTCCCGATCCTATCCCCAACCCCAACCCTACCCCTGACCCTAATCCTAATCCTACTCCCAACCCCAAATCCCAAACTCAACCCCAATCTTAACGCCACACCTCCAGCACCTCCTACAGCAACTGGGGCAAGATGAAGGCAGCCAGCCAGGACCCAGTCTCTCCAACATACCCTGTGTTAGTTTAGATTATCTGACCATGCAGTTTTGGAAAACTGGAACAGACAATAATGAAACATTTATCTTTGTTGGAAATAAAAGTTTTGGCCCTGCTTTTGGTAATCTGCAAATTATTGTATCTTATTTATTATGCATAAAGGGGAACTACAAAATGTGTGTTATTGAGACTATTAAAGTAACTGTGTGAGTGTATATGAAGCTAATAAGGAGCAATAATGATAATCTAAACTGGAAAACAAATGCAAAAAGATTGAGGTAAAAATGGTATGGTTAAAGGGCACAATTTTAACCATAAAGATCAGTTTACTTGCCATGAGGAGAAACACTCAACCTGTGAAAAAGTTGCCAAATGTTTTCTGTGGCTCTTTGTCACATCTGAAAAAAAAAATAACCCTGATGATGTCATCAGGGGGATCTTGGTTTGTGCTTGAGACTACAAGTTTATAACAAAGGCTCTGTTACAAACTGGGGACTGGTTTTTGAAAGATATGGGCAGGGGCGGACTGACAACAAAAAGCAGCCTGGGAATTTGCTGTCAAGCAGCCCCAATTTGATACACCCAATTCAAACTGACACAACATGTTCGTTCATTAAAAAACAAACAAACAAACAAATTAAAAAACCACAGTCTGTTAATTTGTATTGTTTGTGTTACACTAAAATGTAAAACAACAAAACTAATTTTCCAAGGTTTTCCTTCCCAAGTTTGCGTGTACAGAAAGCAAAAATCCAAAGTTGAATTAATGTAATGATCACTTGAAAACTAATTTGACTTCAGGGAGCTAGTTACGTTTTTTCTATTGCTACATACCCAGCGTTAGCATTAACAGCTGTTTACTTAGCATTCTAGAAGAAACACTGCAAGTTCAGCATCAAACTTCTCTCCTTTACTCACCAAGAGCTGTCTCCAGCAAAGGGAAAGCAATGCTAATGTTAAGTCTTGTTTTGCCCCTATTTCTTTCACTTTTTTTCATCTACTGAAAGTAGAACAAAAACATGCTGGTTAGCATGCTAACCAGCTTATCGACTAGCATGCTAACCAGCTAGCCCCAGCCCGGCTGGCCCCCTCTTGTCTGCAAAACAGTGTTTAAACATAGAATTAGATTAGAACCAGCATACTCTTTCCACAGGAGCACATTATATGCACACTTCTTTTTCACACAAAGCACACTAAATTCACATAAAGATCATTATATTCACACCATACCACACGAAGCACACTATGTTCACAATTTTTTTGTTTGCGATTTCCTTTCTGAAGAGTAAAGCGTAAAGTGTTGGGGTTTCATACGTCTGAGACCCTACCATGACTGGTGAGAACATAGCAGGCCAGGGAAGATACCTGAAAGTGCACACAGATCTCCCTGGCATGTGGCTCATGTAGCTGGTTGGTTTCTCATCATGAATCATAGAATCTTGCTCCCCTGGTTTCGGTCACAAACAAACACACCCACACACAAACAATGTTTTCATACTTGTCAGACCTGACTTTCTAATGCTAAGGGGTACTGAGGAAAAACTACTTTAGATTGTCAAGAAGCAGGCCCCAGCATCATCATCTTTTTGTTTTTGTTTTTTTGGCGCCCCTTCTCAGGCCGGTTTTCTTTTCTAGCATCGGCAACGAGTGCTAGATACTAACTGCAGCTGTGTAGCTGCACCTAAGATGACCTAATGAATATTTTTATATTGGCTATATAATGCCAGGGGTTGGGGGGAAACAAAATGATGCCTCTGGTTGAATTATGGGAAATGTAGGATTCAGTGTTTTTGGAGGTTGACTCATACTAAAAAATAAAAGTCCGAATATCTAATCCTTTGCTGCTTTGATTTTGGCCATTTTTTAGATTTTATTTTTAATCTCTTTTTAGTACTCAGACTTTATAGAAGTGCAACCCTATATGACTGGGGTATCCAACAAATAGACCTGCTTCACTTCATTCATTTTTTTCACATGTTCAGTTTTCCGCATGTGTTTTTTGCAAATAACAAATATTTCTATTTCTTATTTTGAGAAGCTTGTTATGAGAACCCCTGCTTGATATGCAAAAGAAGAGGGGTGTCATTGGTTAAAAGCAACAGTTGTACCCGCCCATAAAAAACCTAAGCATCCAATCAGACACCACCTTCATTCAGCAGGTTCGAGGGGTGGGCGGGGAACGCGCAAAATTTGAAAGTTGACCGGAAACAATGATGACCGAGAGGAAAACAGTGTGCCTCTCTTAGCCCGTCAGTGGTTTATTTAAATTAAAAAGGATATTATATCTACTTGCATGGCACTCTGGTGAGTAGTCTCATACCGTTCTGTTAAGGACATATATGTTTGTCATGTAATCGTGATGTATTTGGCTATGTTAGCGACGTTAGCAAACAGACGTTAGCCAACGTCAGTTTAGCACGCTAAAGGAAAGCATTGCTAATATTTGGTGCTCCAATCCAGTCTTTACTTTCGCCCGTACAGACGACCGTACATGTTGACCGAAATCGTGTAATTTCTTCAGTTTATTTGTTATTAAGAAGCCATGTTGAAGTTCAAATACGTCAGTCATGGAAGCCTGAAAACGCTGCCTTCCTCTGTGGACCCCATCGCCAGCCGAAGCTCGCGACTCAACCAGGTGTTTCAGGTACAGTATGGCTTTGTGTCCTGATGCCATTAGCTGTGCATATGTAGGGTCTCAACCGCTTTATACAGTTTAATACCAGCCGCAGTAACTGTTAGCTGACTTCCTTTTTCTGTGTTTATGTGCTGTCCCCAGGGCCGAGCCAGCCTGTGTGGGCAGCAGGGAGGATGTACTTTGGGTCGAGAAGAGTTTCTGG